>NW_027466089.1:3252500-3290000 GCF_046127955.1 Nelusetta ayraudi
CGATTAAGCTCTGCATGTAAACGCACTGATTACACCTGCGCCAGAGTGCAGAGTGAAAGCAGCTCTTTTAAAAACAAGCGCAGGCTGGAGTCAGCACTCTGTCCTCTGGCGTGTCCACGCTGAGAACTCTGTCCTTCGCAGTTCTTAGCATTTCGGCTAGCAATCCCAGAGCGGGCTGGGCCATAAGCACAGCCGGAGGAGGAACCCTGGCGGGTGCCCGTTCATCGGGAGGTGGCGCTGTGTGTGCGTGATCGTTGTGCATTCACCGCTTGGCTCTTAAAGCCGGAGCCCCCCCCCCAGTTGAACACCGGTGCGCCGAGACGGGTACTGGAAGGACGCTGGTCTCAACCCCCTGCCTGGGTGCAGTCGCTCCGTCTTCCTCTGTTTTCGCCATTCTCCTTCTGTTACTGTTGCGGCGGCGATGTCCTCGCAATCAATTGCCGCACCCGTCTAGCCGGGTAACAGCGGTGTCACCACCACAACGCGGACACTTTTCCTTTGATTTTGGTTTATTTGGTTTAGACAATTCAGTTTGTCTGTTTCTTTTGTTAGCGTAACCACTTTCTTTGGTTGGTTTTCTTTTCTTTGTTTTGTTGTGAAATTTTGGTGAAACTTTGGGTTTTCTATTGAGTAGCGATTTTGTTATAGTTTGATTTCCTTTTTTAGTTCATTAATATCTTGTTCCATAGTGATCGTTACCTTTTTGTTTTGGGTTTTGGTCCTGTGTGTGTGTGTGTGTGTGTGTGTGTGTGTGTGTGTGTGTGTGTGTGTGTGTGTGTGTGTGTGTGTGTGTGTGTGTGTGTGTGTGTGTGTGTGTGTGTGCGCGCGCGAAGAATAAATAAAAGTTTTCCTTTCGTTCTAACTGTTTAACGCTTGCCTGGGTGTCTCAAGGTATTAGTATGTTAATTTTGTTCTCTTTTCTTTAGGACAGGAGTTGGCGTAGCGTGAATTTTGGTTTGTAGTGATTCCCTTAGCTTTGTTTATTCCCTTTTTTGAGTTTTCTTTGGTTTCTTTGGCCCTGTTCCCCTTATTTTCTTATGTTGAACAGTCTTTTTGGTATGGTACTTATTTCCTTGACACTCAGGCAGCTAAACCTGGTCTATTTTAAATTGTTGTCAAATAAAGCTGTTTCATTGGAAGTCCGTCTCGTCCCCTTAAATTTCAAAGCGTAACGAACCTGTGTAGCCCGAGGAATTTTATTATAGTTTATTTCCTGGGGTGCAACTCCCCAGGTGACGTTGTCAGGCAACCCCCCCCCCCCACCCCCCCCCAATTTTCCTTTATACCCACCATCTGAATTGTCTCCACCTCCGCCAGACCCTCCCCCTCGCCACATCTAGTCTTTTTTTGATAGGCTGCCCTCGCTATTAACCTCCCCCTCATCACAGCTTTAATTGTGTCCCACAGTATGGTAGTGTCTACTGGACTATCTATGTTCTCCTCCATAGAGCATTTAATCTCTTTCTTAACCTCCTCCAGTGTTTTTGGATTATTTAGCATACCCACATTTAATCTCCAAAGTGTGTTTTTCTTCTTCTTATTTAGACAAATAATAAGGTAATTAATACTGTGTCAGTACAAGTCAGTCGTTCCTATTTTACATTCCTCTATTCTGTATCTGTCTGTAATGTTAATAAAAAAAATAGTCCTCTGTAACGGGTGGAGGTCCCTCCAAACATCAAACATCCCGAGTTCGGCTAGAGAGACGTTGACAAGTTTCGACAGGCGGGTCTGACTTCTGTTGCCATTAGTTGTGTCGAGTTTAGCTTTTAAATCATGTTGATTTAGCTCTTGTTGAGAGAGATGTGTTTCCTGTAGATCAGGCATGGCCAAACTACGGCGTGTCTCTGTCTGGCCCGCGTGAAGGCAGTCAAAAATGTAACCTAACTTAGAAATGACACTTGAACCTGCAATGAGTATTTTAGTCGTTCTAAATGAGTCCAACGTTAGAAAAAAAGGAGCGACCCGGACTTCCCACAGTCTCTTTTCTATTAACATGGGAATTCAATTTTAATAATTTGTCAACTAAAAACACCGGTCATACTAGAACATCCCTACCAGCTTTCTTCCCTGTATTCTCTGAATTTAATCAAAGAATCTTTGAAACTCTTGTAGCTTTTCTCTGGCTCGTGTCGCTGCTGATGCGTAGCCCCTCCAGGATCCCTCCTTGCACTGCCACTCCGTCGTAGTGCGGGGCACCGAGTGCCGCAGGCCCCTCCGCACCCGTCGCCACCGCCGTCTTCTCCGCCAGGCCGCGTCTCGCCAATTCCTCCTTTACCTCCTCTGCGCTGTTGTAGGTTCGAGTTCCCGTATCCCAGTGGGTCCTCATCTTGGTGAATGGCGTCTGGAAGCGGATGCCCTTCTCCTTCAGGATTCTTTTAGCAGTGTTGTACTCCTTTCTCTTTTGGACCATCTCTGTCGCGTAATCGTGATGGAATGACGGTACTTTATTCCCCAGTTCTATTTTCTTTGTCCATAGCTCTCTCAGGACCCTCTCTTTGGTAGTAAATTCTCGGCCTGGACTCCAGGTCAGTTAACTTGTCCTGAAGAGCTTTTTGTTCTCTCAGTGATATGACCAGAGCGTCATTAGCTTCCTGTGCCCAACGTTCTAGCTTTTCAATCCGCGACTCAGCCTCGTTGATCTTGCTGGTTTGGAGCTCCTGTTCGTTGATGACTTTCGCAAGTTGTTGATTTATTTCGTCTTTGAAGTCGTCCAAGTCTTTTTCCACGTCGTTCCTCAGTGTTTCTCCAAACGTGCGAAGGACTTCTTTTGATTCCATTTTTAAATCCCGTATCTCCTTGCTAATAATTTCTATGTCCGAGCCGTTTTTCGCGTCGTTAGTCACGAGGAGTTCGTTTCGCCATCTCTCTCTGTTTCAGAGGAAGCTGGTAGTTCCGCCATATTGTCTGTTACCGTGTTTCTGTTTTGGTTGAATCGAGTTTTCCTTCCCATTCCAACGTTCCCCTGATCACTTTGTAGTTAATATGATATCTGACAATAGTTATTCAAGTTTTCGGGGAGTTTTTACCCTGGATGGTCGAGAGCCCTGGTGTCGCGCAGTCTACTGCTTTATGGCCAAACCAGAAGTCCCTTCCCTCTAGCCTTTTCAAGGGGGAGGTGGCTAGTCTCGGCTCTTGTGGGACAAGAAGCAGAAGGCGTGTCCGATCGGGGGGGAAGATGAGATGACATTTTTGTGGGTCAACACAAACTCATCTGCGAGGACAGCAGCCTTGGACAATGACGACACTTTCTGTTCATTCAAGAACATTACCACCTTCTCTGGCAAAGAGTCTTTAAAATCTTCTAAAAGAACGAGCTCACGGAGTGACTCAAAGTCATTTTTGACATCATTAGCTGCACACCATTTATCAAAGAGGTTGCTTTTCTCCCATGCAAACTCGACAAAGCTTTGACCACTAGATTTTCTATGGTTCCTAAATTTTTGCCGGTAGGGCTCAGGAACAAGCTCATAAGCAGGAAAAATTGCTTCCTTTACAACATCATATTGCAGGCTGTCTTCTAAGAAAAGAGCAGACACCAACTCCTGTGCTTTTCCCACCCGCTTGCATTGGAGAAGGACAGGCCACATGTCTCTTGGCCAGTTGAGTGGCGAAGCTATTCGCTCCAAGGCACTGAAGTATGAATCAACTTCTGCCTCACGAAATGCTGGCACCAGAAAAATGTTTTTACTGGGGCTGGGCAACGATTAAAAATTTTAATCGCAATTAATCGCATGATTTACCTGATCAATCACGATTATTCACGTCGTATACGCAAAAGCCAATAATGAATTTAAAAGAAGTCTTTCATACACTTTAATTTAAATGTTCTGCCATATAAACGAAAGCACCATAACATTTATCGTCCAAACACTTAACATCAGCACTTTACACAGAAACATTTTTAATGTAAATCTAAAGTTAAAAAAAATGCAAATACAAAATTAAAGCTTATTGCCAATGCCAGGGCATTACTGTTATCCTGTTCCTTATGAAAAATAAAAATAAATCTACCTCCAAAATCCTGAGCCACAATAATAACAGGCAATTTCTGAGGTAACAGCAGAAACATTTTTCTTTTATCAGGGAGCAGCATAACCAGTCTGCGTTCCCTTGCAAATGTCCCAGTTAGAAAGGGTGAGGCACAAAAACGTTCACTTTTGGGTTTTTCTTCACAGGGGACTAGAATGTAAAGTCCACATTTATACTGGAGTTCCTTTGGAGAATCTCACTCAACTCAGTGCAGTTTGTCAGTTCCTGGAACTTGACGGCCAGTTATTTTAAATGTACTGCCATATGAATTAAAGTGCCATAACATTTACTGTGCAAACACACTTTTAACATCAGCATTTTTTAACAATTAGCAGATAAGAAAAAAAAAATAGTGTAAATTTAAACTCAACTTAAACAATGTTATCAAAGCAATACAAAATTAAAGCTGTAAGCAGCGTTTGCGGGACTGAGCCCACCTGGCCACTGCCTGCCGTGACGTCCGCCACCTGGCCACGAGCCCCCGACACCCGCCGACGCTTCCCAACGCCTGGCGATTCCGCCCTGAAACCCGCCGATGCCCCCATTACTGACGCCGACGCCTGCTGATGACACATCAAGCACTGACTTGACATTACTGACTTGACATTTAGAAACATTTGATTTCTAAATGTGATTGATTACTGTATCATTTTGGAGATAATAAGCCTTAAAGTTGGCTTTTTGTTTTGTTTTGCGACAGCTCCAATATTCCATGTTTACTGTACAATAACATCAAATTGCTCCATAAGCTGTCAATGGTTGGTACAGTTGACCTCAGGACAACCTTGAATATATCTTCTCTTAATATTCTTGAATATTCTCACTTAATGTACCAGCTCCTTCCTGTAGACATGATATGTACAGTTAGTTATTCTTTGTTTGACGCAAGTGTTATATTAAGTTCCTACTATCTGTACCGGTACTTCTTGTTAATTTGAAATAAACACTAACAGCATAATGTCAAAACAAAAACCGAACAAGTCAAAGATCATAAAACAAGGAGGCTTTGTACTAAAATATGAATAAAATATAAACAGGGAGTTGTCTAATGTCGTCAAGGAAGCCAACATTACGTTACCTGTTGATCAGCATGTTGACTCAGAAAATCCTCAGGCTCCTGCTGCGACATTTCATTTGGGGCGACGGTTGTGACTTCACTGCTGGTCCCGTGAGAAACTCAAATCGGTTCTTCACGTTTGTTGCGTGGCATGGGTTAGGACATTGAGAGGCATTATAGTGTGATTGTGTGCACCAAATCGGACTCGGCTTCTAGCTCGATAGCCGTGCATAATTTACGCAAACGCAATGCTCTGTTTACGTGAACTCACGGAGTCCGACTCCTTGCACGTGCTCATCTCGACTCGATGGATTTATGAGCTTGATGACAAGTGTGTATTTTGTATTGGATTGATGTACTGCAATTCTAGTCATGTGAACAAGCAATTAGTATTCCTAGTTATATGTGGCATGACGAAATACTGTACTACCAAGTTTGTATTGCAGTATCTTCAGTTTATGGGGTAGAGGGTGCTCAAATTGGATTGATTGAAGATGTAGTTTAGGTACAATTTGCTTGTTTTTATCAATATTTAAGTTGATTGCAGTTCAAGGTGGCACAATCCTATCAGATGTTGTCATTTTGTCACGAAGAACACTGGTATTTGTTGATTATTACCATAAGTACCACCATGTTGCAGGCATTGTGGTTACAAGTTTCACTCCAATTTTGATTGTTGTCTGTATGACTAGCAATCCGTTGAGCTGTCTAGGGTTATCATTCAGATAAGGTGTCACAACTTTTAATTGCATGGGAACTTTGGGATCCATGGCAGATGGGCATTGTAAAAAAACGGATCTTGAGTCGGAAGGCTAGCTTGTCCTAATTGTGACCTTAATATGATGATTTTTTTTCCCCTGCCAGATTGAGGAGAAATTAAATGGACATCCAAACCGGGGCCAATAATGGATGAGCTGGATGATGTCACAGTATCAATTTTAAATGGTATGTCATGTGCATGATTTGTCCGCTAAGTAATTAAAATAACTGTATGCTGACACTGATTTCAAAAAGAAGTATTTTACAAATTTGAGACAAAATGTCTAAACTGAATTGCATTTACAATTAATTCTGATAACAGAAATTGGCACAAAACAAACTTGGTTTGACTTGTCAAGTTGAATTAAATTCATTAGTTAAAAAATGTATGAGTTGTTAAGTGTAAAAGGTTTGTTCATGATTGGACTGTCTTTATAGCTGCCAACATCGATGAAGTCTTGCTCCACACCCTCAGTCGTGATGATTTGAGAGACCTTTTTCCTGGACCAGAACACTTTCTCAGGAGGAAATGGATTTGGGCCCTTATTAGTGTAGATGTGATTGGTTACCTACTTTGCTCTGAAAACATCGAGCATAACACTTTTTTTTTCTTTTTTCCTAATTGGGTCTATTGTTTCTCTCTTGTTCATAATGTTTTGGATCTGGTTTCCTCTCGGCTGAGAATTCCACCGTACCAGACAAGGCTGCCCCGAATGAAGCCAGGAACTGTGTCTTCACCAGGAGGAACATCTCCAATCTGTCCTCAGACATCCACTCCTTTGGTGAAAAGCAGCCCAAAGAGGACCCTACAGCTTCCTGCTCCTCCACAATATGTTGTCTATACTAGACATGGGCAAACCCCGGCCCGCGGGCCACATCCGGCCCGCTGCGTGTCTCTGTCCGGCCCGCGTGAAGCCTTTCATAACCCCCCAACACCGCACCCCCCAACGAAACTTTGTCGGCACGTAACTTTGCCGAGTTAGTGTAGCGCGATAGCGATAGCGTGCTTCCCCCCCGTCAACGAGGTGTAGGTACAGAATTAGTCCGGGTGCAGAATCGTTCCCGGCAGAAGTGACTGCCGATACGGCAACTCCATTGGGACATACCTCTACATCGCGTTCGAACGTGATATATGGATAGATCGCGGTACGTTTATAGAGTTGCCGTATGTGACGTAATTGGCAGTCGCCTCTGTCCAGTGGGCGAATGCCAACAACGTCACATACGGCAACTCTATTAGGACAAACTACATCGGTTGATTAAGGTTATCTTTTTTTTTCTGTCAATCCCTGCCGTATTTACAGTACTTTGTATTATATTGTATACACGAAATTCTCTCACAATCTATCTATCTATCACCCGCTAAATAGCATTTTGACCGTGATCTATCCATATATCACGTTCGACCGCGATGTAGAGGTATTTCCCAATGGAGTTGCCGTATCGGGCAGTCACTACACCCAGAACGATTCTGCACCCGGACTAATTCTGTACCTACCTACAACCCCCCCTTCCGTGGCCCGCCGACTCGATGCAGGTCTGTCATGTGGCCCGTTGCTAAAAAAGTTTGCCCACCCTCTATACAGACAGTGAGTTGGAGCAAGCTCGTAAGCACTACTTCCAGATGGCCCGCACTGCCAGTGAGGGGAAATGTGTCATGTTCAAAGAGCTGAGATGCAGGCTGGTGAGAAACACTGTCACCAGCATGATTTCTATCTTGAGAGCCAGTCAGCAAGGAGAGGGGGTCTGGTACCCTTCTAAGCATGAAGTCACTGCAATGTCTCAAAGACTAGTGGATTATTATCCCATGCTGAAGGATTAAGACAAAACAATGAAACATGTAAGTGATTATATTATTTTGCGCACTTAGATTTTGAAGCGTGTGGTTATTTTTGGCTGATACTTTTTTTATCTGTGCATGTTCACTTTCCATCTTTATTTGTTCTTTCAATGAGTGAAATTTTATTTACCAAGCGAGCACTTACAAGAATCTTCACAAGAGATTCACCAGAGAGGGGCCACAAGAAGAAAAGGCATCGCATTGACTTCTCAGCAAGTGACCAAGAAGAAGATCATGATGCAGACTCAATTGGTGGATCAACAATTATTTTGTGTCACACACCAGGGCGCAGTTCTGATAATGGCCACACTTCACATAAGTAGAAACATGTCCATTTTAATAATAATGATAATGTATGAAAGCTAGGCAATGTTATGATAGTTTTGGATATCATGATATATGACAGGCATTTTTACATTTGAATTGTCATTTGATATATTTTGATGCTCCAAACAATTTCATCCATTTGACTGATTTACTGATTTGTCTCCTCCATTTCATCAGCCAAAGATGGTCTGACAGCACAGGCCAGACATTATCAGACCCTGCAGGAGCTGTACAAGAAACCAAAACCCAACCAAGATGCTGTCTCCCAAATTCTTGACCTGCAGTTTCAAGCAAGAAGATCCTTCATTGATAGTGATGTTCTGAAAGAACAGGACAAGGCCAACAAAGATCCTGGATGCATATCCATGTGTCAAGGATCTTTATCGTGTAAGTGATTAACTTGTTTTGGTTTATGATGAAAAGCAAGCATTTTTGCAGATTTTAACACTGACTTGCATTATAGGCGATGAATGAGCTGCGGCGCATTCTGGATAAGGGCAACAGAAAATTAATTGATGAACTAAAAAAAGAGATGGGAAGACTTCTGCACCAATGTGTAATTTTATGGTGTTTGGAAAAAAAATGAAGTGATGAAGCCACGCATAACGCTGGATGTAGGTGAGTCATTTTGCTGTGTCTCTAATTGACTGTGTAGCTGTTTCCTTGGACATAGGATGGTTTATGTTGCGCTGAATGAATAGATGCAGAATGGTAATACTCTTCATGCTGAAAAAATAAGATTTTTTTGTGATCAACACAAACCTAATAAGACTCATTTTTAGGAAGACTAACTTTGAACTCAAAGTTGATTGGTTCTATTCCAGTGGAATATTCCATCGCGCTGCTCAGGGCACTCCCCACACCCTTTCCTTCACCAAGTCCACCACCGAAGAAGCTGGGACATGCCAGTGAGGCACTGCTTCATGTCATTCAGGTGAAAGTTTGTTCGCATTTTCTCACATTCAACACTTCATAGTTCCATGCATGGATGTGGCGTTTCCTTCTTCTTTTTCTTTAGCCAACAGAAGATCCCACAATGTACTCGCAGAAGAGGTCTTTCTGCACCTCTGTGTTGCTGTTTGATGGGACCCGCTGTCTCATCTGTCTTGGAGCCACGGAAGACTTGAGTGACGGTCTGCTTCATCTGATGGGTTACTACTACGCCCTGCACCTCACATATCCAAAAGTGTGTGGCAACCCATCTCTCTGTCATTCAGATAGAAGTGCTACAGGACACTATCCATGTGTGAGACACCACAGCCTCATACAAAAAAGACCATGGCAGAATGGAAAGATTTTATTGGGGAGTAGAGCTGTGTACTAGGCATAGGTAGTGATACACTCCCCTGGTAGTTGTAACTTGAGGGTGGGTGGGGGTCTGTTGGAACAAACATGTTATCAGTGGTGATAGGAACACAACACTATATGCTGTCCCCATACTGTTTTTGTTTTTTTTATGTCAGGGAATCTGAATCAATATTCAATAATGATGACGGTGAATATTGTAACAACACAACATTACTTGCATTCTAGAAATGATTGCTTGAGATTGTTTTAAGATGCAATGCCTTAGTGACGTTTTTATTACAAGGCAGTGAAGGCACTGTCAGCAATTTAAGTGAATAAATAGTTGTTGACAATATTAATTCTGTTTGCTGAATTATTTTTTTTTGGGGGGGAATGGGCGTAGGGGGGGTGGATGCTTTGTCTCATTTTGAGAAAAAAAAGCTAATATTTTTTTTTTGCCAATTAAGAAGAATTGCACTGTTAGTAGGTCTGGTTTTAAGATCTTTTCATTCAAATTAAGAAAGAAGCAAACGTGAAAAAAGAATTGAGAAGCTAGTATCAAGTTTATTTGACTTAGTACAGTCCTTGGAATGAGTGCTTTACTGTTTATTTCAAGAGTTTTTCCATTCTTCAAATGCCTAGATATATCGTCTTATTTTAAGAAATCTTACCAAATCTAAATATCTTACTGCATTGGCAGATAATTTGACTTGTTTCTAGCCTGTTCTTTCTCAATTTAAGTGTTTATTTCTTAGATATATTTTGCAGTGTGTGGACACCGAGGGGAGCTCTAGAATTGGCTCATTCAACCGACCAACGAGCCAATCAGCAGCGGCGTCACAGGCCCTCCTCCTTCTTTGTTCTCTCTCTCACTTTGACTTCTGCACTGGACAGCCAGGTTTGTGGAGGGAAGGTTGGAACAAAGTAAGGACGGGGTACCCCATACATTCATGTACGTAGAGTCACTAAGTCTTAAACTCACCAGGTTTGTATCGCTTATCGATAACCCTAATGCCATACAAGTCTATGAGGGTCATAGGTCAACTTTGTCCTAGGGACATGGGGCCACTTTCAGGTTCATCAGGATCCTCCTGGACGCACCCACACCAAATTTGGGGCTTCAAGCCCATGAGGAACCCCAAAACCCTCACTCTAATTCCAGCCTTATCGCTAACCCTAATGCCATACAAGTCTATGAGGGTCAATGGTCAACTTTGTCCTAGAGACATGGGGCCACTTGCTTTTTCATCAGGAGCCCCCAAGAAGCGCACACGCCAAATTTGGGGCTTCTAGTTCTTGAGGAACCCCAAAACCCTAACCCTAATTTCAGCTAACCCTAGTTTCAGCCTTATCGTTAACCCTAATTCAATGCAAGTCTATGGAGGTCAAAGGTCAAATTTGTCCTAGAGACATGGGGCCACTTTCAGGTTCATCAGGATCCTCCTGGACACACCCATGCCAAATTTGGGGCTTCTAGCCCATGAGGAACCCCGAAACCCTCACTCTAATTCCAGCCTTATCGCTAAACCCTAATGCAGTGCAAGTCTATGAAGGTCAAAGCTCAACTTTGTCCGAGAAACATCAAGTGTTTTTTTCATGAATCATTCATCAATGTTAAGAGTTTGCTTTGTGGAGAATTCACAATAAAAATACATTGACACTGTCAAAGATGGACTCAAGCACTATTATTGAACTATACTGTATTTTTTGAGTGATGTGAAGCTTTTGACAAGCGCTGCGCAAAGGAGGCCCATTTGTTTTTGTTTTTTTTCAGGGGGCCCAAAATTCCTGGCGGCGCCCCTGAGCGTTCATCTCCAGCACTAAGGCAGTGGAGCTGCCGGCCACGAGAGAAGAATTAACCAGTCCATTGAAACCATTTGTTTGGTCTAGTGAGTGGCAACAGTCCTTTGAGGATCTTAAGTGCCTTCTCAGCTGTAACCCTGTCGTGTCTGCTCCAAATTTTTCCTCATTGGCTAGAAGCCCCAAATCTAGCGTGGGCACTTCTTGGGGGCTCCTGATGAAAAAGCAAGTATCCCCATGTCTCTAGGACAAAGTTGAAAATTCACCCCATAGACTTGCATTGAATTAGGGTTAACAATAAGGCTGAAACTAGGGTTAGGGTTAGGGTTAGCTGAAATTAGGGTTAGGGTTTCGGGGTTCCTCAAGTACTAGAAGCCCCAAATTTGGCGTGGGCGCTTCTTGGGGGCTCCTGATGAAAAAGCAAGTGGCCCCATATCTGTAGGACAAAGTTGAAATTTCACCCCATAGACTTGTATGGCATTAGGGTTAGGGTCCAAGAGTACACATACACATTTTCTTTTGCTTTATTGATTTAAGCTCATCGTCTCCAGCTGCAAAGGTATAGAAAGCTTTCTGTGTTTTGATGTCGTGTGTGAGAAAACATCACTTTTTTCTGTAAACTTGTGTTATCATTGTCCTTCATTGAAAATGACACAATCTTTCATTTCATTGTTCAGATGCCGAACACCAAGGCATTCCGTCGCTCTCTGGCCATGAAACGACGCCTGGAGCAAAAACGGGATTGGACACCTTTTCCACCTCGGAAAGCCTTTGAACGTCGTGAGTACTTCCACGTTCATGATTTCATGTTCTGCCTGTGTTGTTATGTTGTATTCCAAATAAATCTTACAAAAACATATTTAGATTTTTCTTTTTTGTCAATTTACACAGGGCGCGGTACTGGTCAGCGACCTGGGTGCGAAGATGGCCCGTTTTGCTCCTGACTGACAAAACAGTGCAAGTTCGTTCTTAAGGCCCAGCAACCAGACAAGAAGGTATGGGTCGTGATTTTGTCAAGCCACGAGTTTCTTTATGTTTTTGTTCTGGTGGTCGGAGACTCACATCTCTGTCCACTTGTGGATGGTTTTGTGTTCTCTCCCCGGGCAACAACCTTGAACACGGGCTTGTAACAGACTCCGCCCAGGATTTTGCTGCGCTACTGGCAACTGTGTTGGACCGCTGGCCCAAGGTTTGTTTATCTGCTGTGACAAACAAATTTGAACACATGAATGTCATCGCCACTTTGTTTTATCAATATCAAGTAATTCCATGATCCATAGTTCAATAACAAGAATATTCATGAATTTATTTTGCATTTTTATGTTTGTTTGGGTTTTTTTTTTTTATACAACTATTTTGTAGGTGTTTGTGCTTGACTTTCCACCTCGCCTGACTGTCAAGCCAGAACTACAAACAGCGCTACGTCAAGTATATCATCGTGTTGCTGCACGCATGGGTGTGTAAAATACATATTTTTGTTGTATTTTTTTCTCTTCAGTGACACTGTGCTAACAGATATTTCTTAGAATTGTGTGATTACATAATTGATTATGTGACACTTCTTCCAGGTTTAACATTTGTGTATATGGCCGATCACCTCCCCCTTCGTCAGCTGTACATGGTGGTGTTATGATGGTGTAAGTTTCTTCCTTCTTCAGCCTTACTTGCTCTTCATTTGATATGACAAATATATGTTAACATGTTGTTTTCTGTTTAGGTGCACCTCAGGACTGATTTTGGTGGAGCGTCTGCATGCTGCAGTGCTCCATCAGCTCGCACCCCCTTCACCTAGGCCAGGGGTGTTGTGCCACAACCAATCATCGCCCAGGGTGTCTCCCAGAGTGGTTGTGACAGGTCCTGTCTACATGCCAGTGTATGGACCCGCTCCTGAATGGACTCTTGTTGGACAGGAGGTTGAGGTAACCTGTTCATCCCTCTTTTTTTTTTTCCCCCAATCGTGTATTTGTCAAACAGTGCAACTTTTTATTTTAAAAATGAACACTTATCCTAAGTTGAATCTGATTTCCTCTCCTCTTTTTTATAGACGGTACCAACAGCTGTTGAGACTGCATTTCACACAGACATCCCGTCCAATCCCGTGTGGTTCAGTGAGGCTAAGGCTTAATCTCTCCTGTCCTGTTTGTGGGGGCGCTAATCCCGTAAGAGTCAAGTAGGCGTAAGCAGCGGCCGGTGAATAAGACGAGTTAACAACGGAAGAGCACATGCAAGAACGGCGGAAAATACCAACAACGGAAAACAAATCAAAGACCCACCCGCAAGTTACCAGTCTAAAGTGTGGACCCACTTTGGCTTTTACGAGACGGATGACGGGAGGAAACTTCATAAAGAAAATGCAATCTGCAAGAACTGTTTTGCGAAGGTAAAATACAATGGCAACACTACGAATCTGCAGAGCTGCCTCGTTCGCTATCACCCGTCCCGTTTTTCCCAGAATTGTTCTCTTTTTTCACCACCTGTCCCGGGAAAGATAAAATCTCTCCCGGGACACAATTTGTCCCGTTTTTTATGGAAAATGACAAAACCTCATTTAATTTCCGTCTGTGGTCTAGATAGGGTTGCCAACCCTCCCGTAAAGTACGCGATTGTCCCATATTTGTCAACTAAAAAGCCTGTCCCGTAATGAACTGATGGGGGACGCACTTCACTTTGTCCCGTATATTTTGGGGACGCGGTTATTTATTTATTTATTTTGTCTGCATCATTTTTTTATTGATTTTCAGAATCGGGGCAGTGAAAGGATTTTTTCCCCTCTTTCATCTTCCCGTCGGTTTGTATATCCCAAGTCCCCAAGTTGAGATAAGACAAGTTGCTACTGACTTTACATTACCAGAAAGCACTGTCCTTGTTTACATGAAAGTTATTAATGTTCATGCACTTTAATATGTTTGCTTGTGCAGTGCACGTTTGTTTGTACATGATACAAAGTTTTGGAATAAATGCAAGATGACAGGCATTTTCCTTTTTATGGGTATTTTTTTCTTTTTCAGTCACATATCGTCTGCAAAATTTCGAAGATATCGTGTGTCGTGATGTTGTCATTGTCGTGGGCCAAATATCGTCACAGTATCGAATCGTGGGTTAGCCGTATCGCCCCACCCCTATTATCAACACAAGATCACATATGTACAGTACATGTACAGTTTAATTAGTGTGTTACTTTGTTTATGAATTAATTTCTTTATGTTCTTCCAGATGTCCAGCCTGAGACGTGGATCAGCACGCGTTGCCTCAAAAACCAAAACAAACAAGTGACATGTTGGTATTTGGGATATGTGTATTTCATTGTGTGCATCTTTGTGATAGGACAATAAATGCAGTTCTTTAAACGTTACTTTGTGTCCTTGTATTTGCAGGTGTGGGCAACACGTTCAACTGTCCACATGACTGAGTCTGCCTCCAGCAATGTCACAGCAGTGCAGCAGGTTTGTACTTATTCATTTCCACTTCATCACCTGTGTGTGTTTTCTAGGCTTTACACCGATCTTATCGGCTGTATCGGATCGGCCGATATTTGGCATTTTTTGAAACGTTCATGATCGGGCGTCATGTCATGAATCACCGATCAATGACGTCATGGTCGCGTTGAAACTTTTTTAATCTGTCTCATTTCCTCCAAAGTAGTTTCACAGCATCGACATGTTTATTTGTTTGTATCCGAGTGTTATGTAAATGTATAGATTTGGGTTTACATTGTTGTCAGTTCCTTTTGTCTGCTGTGTGTCCGTTTGGGCACTAGATGGCGCAGTAGATCCTGTGTTCCCTTTTTTTTGCTTGTTCCAGGTGCGGAAAGGTGATTGGCTGGTGCCAATATTTAAGGAGGAGGACTTCAACACCTCGGTCTCTTTGTCCTTCTCCCAGCTCCCAACCAGAGGCCATGTGCCGCAGCAGCAGCATTCTGTGTTCAGCCATCAATTCTGTTTTGTAATCTATTTCAGTTCCCTTTGTGTCCACGTAGCCCGTAGGGGAGGGAAGCCATTTGTGTTGTGACCCTTTTCTCCTGTGTTTTAGTGAAGGAGGTTAGTTTGACTGTCATTTATTTGATTGTTTTCTTCATAGGTAAGATCCATAAGAGAGCCATTTAGTTTGTTGTTTTGGCCATGCCCTCCCTGACGCCAGTGCAATGATGGTGACGTTTAATAAAAACCATCCTGTGGACGAAGCACCTTTGTCTAATTTGAGAGCTGGGAGAAGGGGGGGAGCCTTTATGTTGTGTCCTGGTTCCCCCTAGGCCGGGGCATAACACCGAGAGCTAATGATTCATGATTCAAAAACCTTCATTTTCGTCTTCGTGCCTCTTCCTGTTTTGAGCACTGTCGCTATGTGACGGACAATAAAGTTTCTTTGAATCTGCAATATATGCAACGCTACAGTACCTCGCGGGGGAACTTTGGCAAAAAATTTCAACACCACAAATTTAATCAGGCACTTGGAAAAGATACACACGGAGGAGCATGTCGAGTTCAAGAAACGCAGCGCGGAGAAAGAAAAAGAAAAGCAAACTCTGAAACGGATGCTAAAGCAAACAACTTTAGACGGTGCTCCTGAGAAGGCAAGGGGTGTACAGAAACAAGTATTTATTGCCCCTAACGTGATTGGATCGGTGATCGGTGATCGGTTTATTTAAACTCACTGATCGGTGATCGGCACAAAAATCGTGATCGTGTAAAGCCTAGTGTTTTCCTTTCTATGTTTATTGGCATAAAATCACATCTTTCTTATTTTAATCAGGTGGAGGCGACGCCACAGATGACCAGAGCTGTGCCCGTGGTTCCTGTGGCTCCCGTGGTTGCCAGCACCAAGCCAGAGGAGGCCAGCACCGTCCAGGAGGCAACACAGAAGATCAACTAAGCTAAGGAGGCTTTTCTTTCTTCTTCTGTTGCCTCTGACTGCTCCGCTCGTTCTACGCCTCGCACATGTGATTTGTGATCCATCATCAGTTAGTACTAGTGAAGATGCAGTGGCAGATCATGGCACTGGTTTTAGATTAGCCAAGGTTCTGCATGGTTCTTTTCATCAAGGCGAAACCGGTCACGGTTTAAAATTCCAGCACCAGCTGGCAACAGTGAGTCACTTCAGAAGAGCAAAACTCCTCACTTTGACATGGATAATTCTGACGTAGAGTTTGTCAGTGCTGTGACCAATGAAGAGTGTAACTTCTCTCCCCTTGATGTTGATGTTTGTTTAGACCTTTGCAAAAACTTGAAGATTCATTTGGACCGTGCGAGTTTTCCAATTTCTGATTGCAATGGCCCATTAGGTTCGCCATGTACAAATGAGAATTTAGAGGCTGATGGAAACTGCTTCTTCAGAGCCATCAGTCAAGCTGTGACTGGTTTATAGACACAGAAGTGGAAATTCAGGTTGCAGCAGATTGTTTACGATTAGACGTGTACACTTTTATCGATGGTCATGGGTTGAAGTACAGCTCTTGCAAGAAACAATTCTCACATTGTATATATTTATGGATGTATTTGTTTTATATGGAAGCAGTTACCATAATCCAAATTAAAATAAGAATATAATAACAGAAATGCTTTTTCATTTTAAGAACGAAGCTGCATTATTTGACTCATAATTAAAATGGTTAATAAGTCATTCAATCTGCATTTTCATTTTCTTCTTCATGACTGCTCATTCTTGTACTAAATTCAAATGAAGGAAAACACATTTGAGATTTAATTTTCAAAACATGCACCAGCAAAGAGTTACCAAAATTCAATATGAAATGTAAAATTCAAAAATGAAAAAGCAATAGCAGAATGCTTTTTCATTTTAAGAACAAAGCTGCATTATTTGACTCATAATTAAAATCATTAATAAATATTCCTAAATGCATTTTCATTTTCTTATTCGTGTCGCACCTTTTATGACACAATCAAAAAGAAAACTGAGAGCATTGCTTTTTAATTTTCGTGGTCCTGCCCTGCACAAGAGTTACCACAACTCCAAAACGAAATCGCAATCTCAAAGTAAGCGCGCGGCGCAGGAAAGTGACGTCAACAGCTCTCCACCTCCGCTGTGGGTATGGCGGTATGACGCCAAGTGTCATTTGCCTCCTGTTATGTGTAAATTCTAATGTTTGTGAATTTAATAAATGTATATATATACTGTATATTTAAAAAAACAAAACAAAACAAAAAAAAGGTATAGCGGTATGACACCACTTTGCCATCGTTACTTTTCACGTCATTGAAGTTGCCGGTAAACGAGATTTAAATCGCCGAAAAACGTGGACCACTGATGGATCTCGTTGGTCGGACAGATTTGAGCATGGCGCACATTGACACAATTGTTCAAACCCTGCTGGATTTAGCTTCCCAGGTGGAGTTGAATAGTGTATCTGAATCTGATGCTCGGGACTGAGTTGAGCAGGTATTCTGCCGTCCCAGATACGGACGCAAACAAGGTTGCCCTAGCCAACCTGTTGTCAGTTATGGAACACCTTGATGCACCAGCACAACATCAAAGCTAAAGCTATTTGTTACATGGGTGGAGGAACAGCTGTTCAGCGTCGGCCACCAGTCCATCCGTCGCAGGATGCGATGCAACGGATCAATCCGTCGACTGGTGGCAGATGCTGGTGCGAGATCTGTCAGTGGTCCACGTTTTTCGGCGATTTAAATCTCGATTACCGGCAACTTCAATGACGTGAAAGAAGTAACGATGGCAAAGTGGTGTCATACCGCCATACCTTTTTTTTCTTGTCTTTTCTTTTTAAATAAATAAAAAAAAAAATATATATATATATATATATATATATATATATATATATATATATCTTCATTAAATTCACAAACATTAGAATTTACACATAACAGGAGGCAAAGGACACTTGGCGTCATACCACCATACCCACAGGTGGAGAGCTGCTGACGTCACTTTCCTGCGCCGCGCGCTTACTTTGAGATTGCGATTTCGTTTTCGAGTTGTGGTAACTCTTGTGCAGGGCAGGACCACGAAAATTAAAAAGCAATGCCCTCAGTTTTCTTTTTGATTGTGTCATAAAAGGTGCGACACGAATAAGAAAATGAAAATGTATATAGCAATATTTATTAATGATTTTAATTATGAGTCAAATAATGCAGCTTTGTTCTTAAAATGAAAAAGCATTCTGCTATTGCGTTTTCATTTTTGAATTTTACATTTCATATTGAATTTTGGTAACTCTTTGCTGGTGCATGTTTTGAAAATTAAATCTGAAATGTGTTTTCCTTCATTTGAATTAAGTACAAGAATGAAGAATGAGCAGTCTTGAAGAAGAAAATGAAAATGCAGATTGAATGACTTATTAACCATTTTAATTATTAGTCCAATAATGCAGCTTCGTTCTTAAAATTTAAAAGCATTTCTGCTATTGCATTTTTATTTGGATTATGGTAACTATCTGCTTCCATAGTTACACCTGTGTTACAGAATAGTAAATGCTTCAGCAGAGTTTTATGAGGGTGTTTTTTTTGTTGTTGTTGAAAGTGAAAATGTTGTTTTGAAAATGACTGCTTACAGGTCCATCTGTTTACTCTAACCAAGCATTCAGAACGAGTTGTCCAACACCGGTTTAATTTTTCAGGAATTGTTGACTTTAAAGAATCACGTTAATGTTCATTAATTCATGGAAGTGAAGAATAATTAAAGTAAATCTTAAAGTAACCTTGTGCTTCTGTGTTTCTCAATGTTTCAACAACATAGTTAAGTTCTTTCACATGGCTACTTTTATTTAACAGCTCTTTGCACACACGACCTTCAGGTCAAAAAGTAAATTCAGTAAATAGCATCACCGTAAGGATTGCGTAATAACAGAAACAAAGGAGTGCAGTAAATAACCAATATCCCTGTGTTTTTTAAAAGGAACACTAGAGATTTAACAATACACAAAATAACAGGAGGTTCACAACAATTTAGTGTCCATTCTCTGGATAGGGTCAGGGGGAGGCGCACTGCAGTGGAATAAGTGTCCATCCTGTGGAGAGGGTCGGGTGGTTTAGGGAGATGCAGTGATGGCCTCTCTTAGGTGCAAATACAAGTTCACAGCCTGATACGGATCTGTTGGTGGAGCAAGATGGGACTCAGCCATAAAGATGATACAGAGTTCATAAATCTCTGGATTACATGGTACAGCCAGCCGAAAGACACATTCATTTTTGCACAGTTGAATGTGTTCATCTTCAACAGGGGAGAGAAAATCTGTTGTTCGCTAAAGTTCAGGAACAGCATGCATCACATTAGGCCGACCGCTGGGGACGTTCAGGTTTCTTGATGGCCTGATGTTGTGTGCATTCCACACCTGTGCAGTGTCATCCAACTCATCCTGTAGAAAATGTATACATTTAGGAAGAGCTGTGCCAGCAGAACATAAATAAAACACTAAATTACAGCATTCACACATGAGCAACCCCACCCTCTCCCTCCCTCCCTGTCTCTGTTCATCCCTCCCTCCCCCCCCCTCTTTCTCCCCATCTCTTTTCCTCTCTGTTTCTACCCTTCTGTTCCATCTCTCTCCCCTTCCATCTCTGTTCCTTTCCCTTTTCTACCCCTTCTCTTTAGCATTCTTTTTCCTTTCCTCCCATCTCTGTCTGTCTGTCTTCCCAACACCCCCTTCCCCGTTTCTGTCCTCCCTCCCCTCTCTCTCACTCACATATACATGCGCACAAAATGAAAATAAAACATTATTCATAAACTCACCTGTATGGAGGCCCATACAACAAAACTGCAGGAGACTTTTGTCCAGAAACTCGCCATCAAAATGCCCGTTGTCTCTGAGGCCTGATAACAAGGCTAACCAGAACTCCATGCGCTGGCCACGCAGGAAACCCCACCAATATTCAATTCTTTGATTGGCGGTGCTGGCCCCCTCCAAGTAACTATCGAGGGTGTCGTCTGGTTGAACAGGGACGAGGAAACGCTGGAAGCCTCTAACATGGCCATTTTCGGTTCCAAGGTCGCCTCAAACAACTCTAGGGCACCCCCCAAAACGCTGTACCGCTTCTATGTAGCACCCTTACTTTTGGGTCACTACTTGTTGTGCAAGCATTGAGCCAGATTATTTTTCTTGAAAAGCCATCAATACATCCATTCACACAAATACCATATGGCTTCAGTTCATCATATGAGTCCAGGTGCCAGATGAAGTTGAGAAGTTTGAGAAGTAATTCCTCCGTCTGAGACGCCCCGCTTGCCTTAATGACACTCCTCTTGGATCCAGCTCCTTCAAAACCAAACGCACAGACTCTTTTCTCACACGCAGTCCATTTTCTCTGCATTTAGCATACATCCACCTGTACCCGTGAAGCTGCCCAGGGTAATGTAGCTGGTTGCTAATGGATTCAAACAGGATCGCCAGGTCGGAATAGGCTTTGCGTGGCACGAGTCCCCTTGGAATGTACAGCTGCATCCCACTCTAGACTCATCAAACCCGACAAAGAAAACAAATCCTGAGTCACTAAATATTAAGAAGATGATTAAAAGGATTGGTATGTTTGATGTATGGAGGGATTTTCATCCATCCACTAAACAATTGACTTTTTACTCTCACCCTCATTCAGTTTACTCGACGACCGATTATTTCTTTATGTTCAGAACAGACAGACACAGGGTTTTAGATTGTAGAATTGCTGTTAGCGACATATCAGATCACTCAGGTGTATATGTGAAAATAAATGTAGGTCACCCACACAAAAACACTTTTTGGAGACTCAACACCTCCCTATTAAATGACACCCGATTTGAAGATTACATTAGGAAAGAAATGAAGGAATATACAAACCTTAACGGTAGCACAGTGACGTCACAGAGTATTTTATGGGATGCTGGAAAAGCAGTATTGCGTGGGAAGATTATAAGTTGGACATCACAAAGGAAAAAAGAAAAACTTAAACACCTTAACAACTTGACAAGTAAATTAGACTCACTGGAACGGAAGCACGTAGAGACTAACGACCCCACCTTATTGGAACAAATAACCGTAGTAAAATCAGTACTAAATAAGAAACTGAACGACCAGGAGGAACTTACACTTAAGTATATCAAACAAACCCACTATGAAAATGGACCCCGTGCTAAAAAACTCTTAGCCTGGAGACTTAAAAAACAACAGTCTGGAAGATCCATATATAAAGTAAAGGACCCGGTCACCAACCAGATGTGTTATAAGCCAGAAGCAATACATAAGTCTTTTGAATCATACTACAGGAATTTATACACTCAACCCGAATTAGCAGAAGCAGTAACAGTCAATCAGTTTTTTGAAATCCCTAGACCTGCCATCTGTTGTCACAGAACAAAATAAGTGCTTAACTACAGAGATTACAAATGCAGAGGTCGACAAGGCAATTTCTAAACTGAAAACAAGCAAAGCAGCCGGGGGAGATGGACTACCAGCAGAATGGTATAAGACTTTTAGGGACTCTGTGACCCCACTGCTATTTATTAAATTGTTTTAACTATGTCTTAAAAGGTGGCGAGACCCCACCATCTTGGAAACAGGCCATATTATCTGTAATACTGAAACCAGGGAAAGCTAGGACAGATTGCAGCTCATACAGACCTATCTCAGTTTTAAACACTGATTATAAAATTTTCACTTCAATTATTGTCAACACACTAGAAAATATTATCCCTAACCTAATTGACACGGACCAGACAGGTTTTGTTAAAAATAGACCAACACAAGACAATGTTAGGCGAGCTATACATCTGTTCCATATAATGAGCAAAGGAAACACAATGTCCTTAGCAATTAGCTTTGACACAGAAAAAAGCTTTTGACTCTGTTCTATGGGAATTTTTATACCTGGTCCTGCAACGTTTTGGCTTTAACAATACAGTTATAAAATGTTTAAAATTCACCTGTGGCCCGGATCAGAATAAATGGCAGTCTTTCAGGTACAATCCGTTTGGAGAGGGGTTGCTGACAGGGCTGCCCACTGAGCCCCATCTTGTTTGCTCTATTTATAGAGCTACTTGTTCAAAAGATTAGGGAAGACCCAGAAATCATGGGAATACTATTCAAGGGGAAAGAATATAAGACATGTTTATATGCAGATGACATCCTGGTGACTTTATCCGACCCGGATACCAGTCTCCCTAAATTAATGCCCTCCTTCGACCAATGTGGTTCATATTCGGGATACAAATTGAACATAGAGAAAACTCAAACTCTTACTTTTAATTACATACCTCAAGAAAACTTACGTAAGTCCTTTAAATTTAAATGGAAAACCAGAATTTTCAAATACATAGGTCTTCATATTCCCAAGACCCCCAAAGATTTATATAGTGTAAACTACGGTAGCATCACAACCAAAATTAAAAATGATCTGGACAGTTGGACCCCCCTAGTACTTGATTTTTACAACCGAATAGATACTTAAAAAATGGTTATTTTACCACAATTGTTATTTCTACTCCAATCGCTACCTGTAGAAATACCCAATAAGAAATTCAGTGAATGGAATCGGATCATTTCTAGATTCATATGGCAGAACAAGAAACCAAGGGTACGCTACAAAACATTACACTTAACAGGGAGGGATGTCACTCCCATGCTTGGAGGACTACCATAAAGCAGCACAACTGCAGTATATAGTCTACTGGTGCAGGGCGGGTTACGATGCAAAATGGAAGGAGCTAGAATTTGACCAACTAGATATCCCACTTCAATCTCTGCTGGGTGACAAAGCTTTCAAGACTATATACTCTAATAACCTATGTGATGTTATAAAAACTCCCCTAAATATTTGGTACAAAGAGATGAGCAAAGCGCACCTGGAAAAAAAATCTCGGTTATTAAGATGGGTCGAACATGATAGAGTATTCTTGTGTTATTCTTTATCTTGGTTTATATTGTATGATCACTAGTAGCACGTGTAAACTGTTAGAATCCTAGGCTAACATATACGCATCGTATTTCACTTTGTTTTATGGCCTGCCACTGATGTGCTCGTCCTCTCCCTGTACAGGATATTAGCTGTGAAATCGGTCAACTATCGTATAGTCGTTGGTTTGTCTCTCTCTGTTCTCCTCCCTGTTCTTTCCTTATCTTATCCCCTCCCAGTCCTGTGTATAAGAGACCTTCTTCCTCCTTCCCACCTCGCACTCGCACTCCCATTTTACTGTGTTTTGTGCCTCGGAGCTCCGATCCCTTTTTTTATTGTTTGTTCATTAAATTACTTATTATCCCAGTATTCCTGCATCGGCATCTTCGCTCTTTTCCACAACAATTTGGCGTCACAAACAGGATTGCTGGAGACCCGTCAGTGGAACTCTGGGACGTTGAGGGCCCGGGACCAGGAACGGAGGAAACTCCTCGTTCCCCCTCTACCTCGAACCAAGCATTCAGAGATGAGAGGATCGGCGTCTAAGAGTGGATCTGATCGGCTTCACGTCTATCCAAGCGAACCTGGAAGGGAAGTGCTGATTCAGAGATCGGGTGAGAAGTAATTGTTCTTGTCTCAGACATATCAGTGACCAGTGGGTTGTTTTCCTTGTCGTCTACGAACGGTCCCGGGGCAGGACGGAGCGCATACGTTAACCGTGCCTGTCAGGTCGGTGTTGATTCTGAATCAACACTGAAATTCCTGCTCCACAAGTGAGCCGGAAGCTTCTGGTAGGTAAACTACCAGAGGGGTGAGTTTTTTCTCCACCTTTTTGCTCCAGAGTAAGAAAAAGGGGTGCACGGGGACGCCTGTGTATTTTCTGACTTGGAATTTTGTGAAAACTTAGTGAAAAGTCAGAGTAATAAGTCTAGCTAGACAGTGCTGGGGAAGAACCAGAGCAAAGTGGCTGCTGCTGTTCCCCAGGGGGGACCAATTGTGGACGACATGAGGAAAAAATATGGTCCAGATTGTCTTGACATGTTGGGAATTTGGGTTGAAAAGTATGATTTCCCAGCAGGGGGATCACTGAGTTTGGAGGAATTGAGAAACCTCCGGGATAAATTGAAGATAGCAGAGGGAAAGGTTACAAAAAAGAAAAAAAACAAACAAATATGCAATTCAGATCATCAAAGATCATGAAAGGTGTTTTTCATTTTGGAAACCTGAAGCAGAGGTCAGGGACAGGAAACAAGTAAAGAAACGTGTGAACAGCGCTGGGCGCTGGAGCACAGGGGTGACAGAGATAACGGCAGAGGGTGCACACACTCACACACACTCCCCAGAGGAGGGAGAAAAGGAGCCGCTCACACACGAGCATTCAAATGCACCAAATGTCTGTATCCTTCTCTTACAGGCCCGAGGGACCCTCTCCTGGACATGCCTGTCTTCCCTCCTCCCGCCTGCCCTCATCCAACAAAGCTACCACCGTACAACCCTGCGCACTCCAGCACCGACGCCGCAGCGTCGCCACGTTCATCAGGACTGCCGTCAACCAAACGGCCAGCCTCATCACTGCTTTCAGACAAGGGCTGCTCCCCCAGATCGCCAAAGCAGTTAACACAAGCTGCTGCGTGGGGATTGAAGATGCCCGGCTGACAGAGGTCCGACGTCATGCAGTGCACGCTGAGAGGCTTCTGCAGGAGGCCAGCGATGCAGAGGACAAGAAGATAAAGCGTGCCTCCCTCACCATGATGAAGCTCCTCAGTGACACAGCGAGACGGCCCTACAGGAACAACGACAACCAACGAAGGGCGACTAGCGGAGATAGAGGCGAAAAGGGGGCGTGCCACATCTGCGGCCGAATGGGTCACTGGGCCAGAGAATGCCCTGACAAAGGAAGACACCGCGGGCAGAACCATGCCCACCGCAGCCAAGAGAGTGATCGCGAGGACCGGAAAAGAGGATCCAACTTAGAGCAGCTGAGGGGGGAGGGTGGAGTGCGGGACACGGCATGGACCCGGCGAGACGGACCCCCGGCCTACAGCGTTTTCGCAGGGAAGTGATGCACACACACACATGCAACACGCTTCTTGCAATGAAGAAATGCTTGCTGTCCCCTCTAACTTCCCTTCCCCTGCTGACAAATACACTGATTCATATTCTGATGTGGATTATTCGGAAACGTATACTGATTTACATGTTGATGCTGATTTTTGTTCTGACAATGATTTAGGTTCGACTGATTGCTCTCAGCCTGACGGTGAGACATGCATTGACACTGACACAGAGTTCGAGGTTGATTTACGTGACCAAATTTTGAGCACCATTGACAGGTTTAGAGCCTCGTCACGTGCCGCCTCCTCCCACATACATGTTGTATAAAGAAGCTGCTTTTGAGAAACTGCCGCGGGTCACTTTTAGAATTATGGGTAAAAATATCACGTTCCTAGCCGATAGCGGAGCAACATTGTCGCTCCTTCGTGCAGAAGAACTTCCCCAGTGTAAAAAAAAAAGTGGGAGATATGTTTATTCTGTCGGGGCAGCTGGAACGAAGAAGAGAGAGCCTCTCACCACTCCACTTACTTGTATTGACTACGGCGACGAGACATGCACATCACAAAACCAAATTAAACACAGCTTTGTATTGTCAGAAGTGTGTCCGATGAATTTGTTGGGAAGAGATTTGCTTCTAGCCATGGGCATGAATCTCATCTCCACCCCCGACGGGTTGATTGTTGCCAGGTCGTTATCTTCCTCGACCTTGGCTCAAATTCCTAAGCCTCTCTTGCATGTCTATCAGTGGTTGCTTCCCCTCGAGGCCCCAGAAGAATTGATAGTGGCGGCTAACGATAAGGTGCCGGGTGATGCTCACTTCATGAAAGCTCCCAATTTGCAGCTGCCCGAGGAACTGAGTGAGGTTCCCTCCTCACTGTGGGCTGCTCACAAATACGATGTGGGACTGATCAAAGGTGCCGAACCGGTGAAGATCACACCCAAAAGTGATATTCGGCCCAACCAGCCGCAATATCCTCTGAATCCAGAAGCTGTTGAAGGGATCACTCCTGTTTTTGATTCTCTTCTCGAAGCAGGTGTCATTGTCCCATGCCCCGACTCGCCAGTGCGCACGCCCATGTTCCCTGTAAAAAAGGCCAGAGTTCCTCCTCAACGTGATGACTGGAGGTTTGTTCAACATTTGAGAGCAGTTAACGCTGCTGTCCACGCCAGGGCACCGAACGTGCCCAACCCACACACGACTGCATAGCAGAGCTAGACACAATTTTCTCCCCCCGACCTGACCTGACCTGACGAACCCCTTGCTAATGCTGATTTTGTTTTCTACGCAGATGGTTCAGCATTCCGGGACGACAAAGGCGCCAACAGAGTTGGTGACGCAGTTGTCTCCGACTCGGAGGTCATCTGCTCTGACTCCCTTCCATGTCACCTCTCAGCACAAGGGGCAGAGCTGGTTGCGCTAACTGAAGCGTGTAAATTTGCAGAGGGCAAGTCTGTCACAATCTACACAGACTCCCGTTATGCGTTTGGTGTTGTTCATGACTTTGGGGCACTGTGGAAATGCAGGGACTTCCTCAAGTCAGACGTCTGCCAAAACATTTATTTTCACATTTCGCTAAATTGACGCACGGTTTAGACCATGTGTCAAAAGGGGGGATGTTGGAATTAATTAATCAATTTTGGTTCACTAGAGGGTTTTCAGTCGTAGCACAGAAGCATTGTGAAGCGTGTTTAATTTGCCAGTGGAGTTGTTACAACACCTCAGTTATTGCTTTTGCCACTTCGATCTCCAGCTGTGTATCGGGGAGCCCCTTCACATTTAGGCCATCCATGTTCAGCACAAACTCTTCTCACATTTCTTGCAGAGGAACCTCTTGTCCTGCCACTTTCCAGCGATGTCCGCTCAGAAACTTGTGAGGATGCCTTGCCTTGTCTTGCCATGTGAAAAATGATTTCTGAGTAGGGTTCCAGAGACATTTCCAATGAACAATTAGCTTTTCTCCTACAACCAGTGAGCAAATCTGCAGCGCTCTGCCTGAGTCAACACGAGCCTCTAACTTGCTGATCTCGTACCTCCGTCCAAAGACCAGGGTAAAACGCACTGTTTTTTGTCTTTGTGTTTCAGTGATTTTATTTTTTGTTCTTCAAACTATAAAAATAGAATCAAGCCATTTTCAAATTTTCTTGTATTTAATATCACACAGTTAAAAGGAAAAATGTCTCATATTTCATATTTGGTTTTTTTTCATTGTAAAACGAAAAACAAATTAGCGTCCGTTTTTGGTTTTTCAATCCAATGACCAAAACATACTCGGACCATAATGGACTTATTGGTGATTTTATTTATGAGTCAAATAATGCAGCCACGTTCTTAAAATGAAAAAGCATTTCTGCTGTTGCTTTTTCATTTGGATTATGGTAACTGTCTGCTTCCACACTCCAGTGGTTCTGCACATTAGTATAAATAGAGTGATTCTCTATCATGACATCACAGGACGGCGGCACACTGACTCATTCCATGAACCTGGACACTGATGATCCAGACTTTGGACCAGATGAGCCAACAGGCCACAGTGGAAACGGGTCAGAACATGGGACTGGCTGCTGAAAGTATACAGGTAGGTGGCGCTGTCATCCCAAGTTGTGTGGTGTGGAGGATCGGGGCCAAAGTTCCAGATGCTCACAGATGTGACTGTGGATTCAGGAGGAGTGTTTGAAGGCTGGACTCCCAACAGTGATTGGCTGCTGAGGACCTCTCAATCACAATCAGGTTTTTTAGTGGCTGTGAGATTGAAAGTGAGATTGCATTGTCCAGGGAGGAGGACAGCAGTCAGTCATGTTTCACCTCCAGTCAACACGCAGTGGTTCACATGAAGGTCCAAGAGGCCTACAGACCTACACAGAGTCTGGATGTGGCAGCACAGTGGCATCATTGTCTTTGTTGTGTTGTTTGGTCATTGTGATCCAATGTAATGTGAGAGAAGGACGAGTGCAGTTCTATTGGAGTGAGTTTCTTACAAATACAGATCGCACGATTTCTATCCCAATTGTTAAGTGGGAAAGAGACCTGTCTCTCCAGCCTCACTCTAATTTCTGGAGAACAATCTGCCTGAACACCTTTTCACTGATAAAACAACCTAATCTACAATTAATACATTTTAAAGTACTCCACAGGATCCACTACACTGGACAGCGGATGTTTCAGATGGGCATGACCGCCTCTCAGACCTGCTCACACTGCACAGTTAATGTCCCAGATAATTACCTACACGCTGTATGGCATTGCCCACCAGTAAATAAATTCTGGCACGTAGTATGCAATGATCTATCAGCACAGGTTGGTTACAACATCACAGCCACTCCTTCTTTTTGTCTCTTAGGGGACCTCAGTGATATCAAATCAGATAAGGCAGCATCTCGCATGCTGATCACCTCCTTATCTATCGCTAAGAAAACAATCCTCACAAACTGGAAAACAAAACAACACCTGCACATTGCACAATATAGGAACTTATTGTTAGACCACACCTCCTTGGTAGGAATGTCTGCTTCATCCTATAACTAACTAGTAATCAATCAATAGCTGAGGCTGCTGGTTGATGTGGGCAGCGGTGGTCGTGCTGCCGCGGGCCGGGTGCGGTCTGGGGGGGGGGGGGGTTTGGGCGTGGGGGGTTCGGCTGCTTTGCGGGTTGGTGGGGGGTCGGGGATTGGGTGCCCCGGCGGGGGATGTCTACCACGCGGGGGGCTGGGCCTGGTGGTTGGTGGGTGGTGCTCCGGGGGTGGTGCTCCGGGGGGGGTCCCTGGCTCTGGTCTGGGGGCCCCCTTGTTGGTGGGAGGGCTGGTCCGTCCCTGTGTCTGGGGACTGGCGCTGGATCGTACGCGGTGGGGTCGCATGCCTGGGGTGGGGCTGCGCGTTCGCCGGCTACCGCTCCTGTGTGCCCGGGTGCGGTGGGGGGTGGGCCCCCTTTGGCTCCTGGATCCCTGTGGTGTCCCCGGCCCCGATGTCGCTGAGGGGGCGCCCTGCCCGGGAGTCCCCCCTGGTCACATAATAGGTGTTTTTTTTGTTTTGTTTTTTTTTCCCTAAATTTTTAATTAATTTATTTATTTTCTTCTGTTTCGGCGGATTTGTGTCTTGGGTGGTCGCTGCCCGGCCTTCTGGCCTTAAGACCCTCTCCAATCTTAATAGCATTATAGACACTTAGGGCTTGGGGGGGTGGTTCGTGCACTGCGGCCACCGCCCTGCTCAGCAGCAGTGTGGTTGCCCCAGGGCCTTACCACCCTTCCATTTTAAACGCACCATAGTTCAACACACCAGCGAGTGCACATATACACACACTGACACCCCTACACACAGTGGGGTCGGCCTGCTAGCGGGGGCGGGATCCGGCATCTTTCCCACCCTGGATGGGCCCTGTGCGGTCCGGTGCCCCTGGGGTGCGAGACCGGCTGGGCCTATGGGGACCTCGCGGAGTCCCCCTTCCTCCAATCCTGGGACCGGGCCGCTGCCCGGGTGGTCCCCCTGCGCCGCTCGGGGGCGGCTGGGCGGCGACGACCCGAGACACGGGGGTCTGACAGTGGTGGGTGGTCGATGCGCCATACTGGGTCCGTAGTGGGGGGGGCCTCTGGGTGCCCGGGCCTGCTTTGGGTACCGATCCTCCTGGTGGGTGAAGGGGCTGGGTCCTGTCATGGGGATGAGTCCGGTCTCGCTTGCCCTGTGGGGCCCCCGTCCGGAGAAAATCAGTGTGTAGTTCAAACTTTGTGCGTCTTTGTGTTCAGTTTTTCTGCTGTAGTTGTGCTTTTCTTTTCATTCCAGATGAATTCCACTCAATTTCCTTTTCAAACCTTGTAGGTGTTGAGTGAGCTGCAGCGCCCCCTGGCTGCAAGCTTCATACTGTGACTCTGCCGACCGAGGTAAAAAACCAACAAACTCTGACACTTTGCTGAGGACCTCCTGGAGGAGCTGAAGGTGCAGAACCTTCTCAGGCCTCTCTGAGGAGGAACTTGCGGCTGTCGGTCCTCTGCTGCCCCCTGCTGGTCACACAGGCCTCTTCCACCGCCGTTCGTCTGTTCAGCACATATTAAATTTTTTAATGGCTCTATAAACGTCACTGATGAGACGATTTTATGATTCCTGCAGTTAAAATTTTTTTAATTCCAAATCTGCAAAGACCTTCTGATCAATGAAGACAGAGTTGATTAAAATGATTTCAAAATTGACCCGTTTGAGAAAAGCTGCACTGTGGCATTGTTTGCATGTTGTTTTAGCTCTCAGTGGCTTCATTTCGCATTTTTCTTAAAAGCTTCGTTTAGTGGTCCATTGTGGTCAATGGGACACTGAACATCCGCTTTGTGTGCCCGAGTTTTAAGAGGATCAGGTGCGGATATTTTAGCATTTAAATTATTATGGCTTATTAGCATAGGTACGTGTTACCTCACCTGTCCGTTCTTTTTACAGTGCTTCCTGAACACCTCACCGGCACACTACAGCCGCCTGCTAGCACAAAGCTGCGCAGAGCCTCCTCGTTGTTCTCCTCACCTGGAGGACGCTTGGTGATCAAGACCTGTGGCCCAAAACTCGGTCCTATAAGATAAGTGCAGGAACACTGCTGCTTCGCCCTCACTTGATTGTGCTAGTCGCCCCGTACAGACGGTCGACGGTGCATGTTGCTTCCGTCCCGCCTTGGTTTTACTTGTTGTTTTTCCGTTCTTGCGTTGTTTTTCCTGGTTTGCTTACGTCGCCACTGCTGACCCTCAGACAGCAGACGTTACACTATCAAGTCGCCGGTCCAGCTACAGTGGTGTGTGTGTGTGTGTGTGTGTGTGTGTGTGTGTGTGTGTGTGTGTGTGTGTGTGTGTGTGTGTGTGTGTGTGTGTGTAATTGCATTGTTTGTTTGTTTTTCTTGCTATTTCAGTACATGTGACAGATTTTAGGGAACTTTTAGTAACCAACTGTTTATCTTTTCTTTTGTAGTCGCTGAGAGCTGCTGGTGGTGGCGGTGTCCCGGGTGGTGGGCCACTTCGAGTGCTGTGACCCGGGATTGTGGTTGTTTTCTTCTTCTTTTTTTGCACTTCACTTTCTTTGCAGGTGTGTCACGTGTGAGTGGGGTGTTCCTTGTTTTCTTTGGTTCCTCCCCCGTTTGGCCCCCTCATCGGTAAGCCTCAGTTTCTACACCAAGAATAAGGAGCTCAGTAGCTCCGTTTTAAGTGTTGGTCTGTTTGTTCCTTTTATTTTTAAATGTTGAATAAAAGTTGGTTTGATATTTTAAACATTCTGAACCACGTCTCCTACTCCTTCCTCGTAGAACTTACCTGTGTGCCTAATTATTACTTTTGTGTTTAGTAGAACTCCCTGGGTGAAATTCCCAGGGTGGCGTTGTCGGTTCCTTTTCATTTTGTTAAATTCCCAATATTAAATCTTGCTTTATCAGATAGCCATAACCACTCTCATCGCCACAGGATATTTGAGTCAACTGAGTCAAACTGTCGTGTCTACTTCCCAGTCTCAATAAAAATGTTCACTACTGCTTTGTGCGAGCTTCTTAAATGGAGGTTTGTCGGGGTTTTCCCTTTTTAGAAGCAAGCCACATATTTTGTGTCTTTCCACCACAAGACATTGGCTTTTGTCACTCTCTTCGTCGTATTGGGGAAAAAGTGGCATATCGGACTTTCCCGCCGCGAGTCGCTCGTCAACATACTGCTGTGAAAGAGGGGTGACGTCACAGAAAGCGAGGTGCATTTAGGTGCTGCTGCTTAAAACTAAAAGATTTTCCTGTGCAAATATTCATTTGACAGACGTAAACGAAGTGAAATATGACTTCAATTTAAGTTTGTTTTAGTTTGTTTTTATAAACACACAAAACAGTTTGAGTTAGTTATCGTTTTTGAAAAAAGTTCTTGACTTCTACTTTAGAGATATTGATGATGAGTTGTTGTGTATAAACGGTGTGACTATGTGGTTCGGCAAGCGATGGTGCTGTCTGTACATAGCTTAGCAAACGGCTAGCGCTAGCACCCCCTTTCAATGCCAGAGTGAAAAGATCCACACGGAGTGTTATGACCCACGGGTGGGTCTAGGTGCCTCTATCTTTGTGTCTGTGTGTGAGAGAGAGAGTGGATGACGCCTTGCAGGTGCGGTCCTGGATGTTGGCTGCTGATTGGACGCGCCACGGCTGACAAAGAGGAGCAGTCGAGCCAGCCTGACGGTCGTCCCTCCTCCGCTCCCAACTCTGCAGTTAGTCACTTCTGAAATGGTGTTAGAGCACGCAGCCGTAGGTAGTGATGGCCGATCGAGGCTTTGTTGAAGCTTCGACACTTGTTTCAAAAAATGGTTCATTACTCGAGGCTTCAATGACACAGTGCTCGAGGAGGTCATCTGGTGCTCAATTAAATGTAGTGCAATGGAAACATGTTCATTGTTTCATAGGTTGTTTGGGATTTGATTCGCCATGCATTCTTGTTGGACAACACTACATGCTTGTATGGTTCAATGCTGACACAATAAAATAAAAATGAAAAATAAAGACAATGTCTCTTTTTTGGCACGACTGATTGTAGTAGACTATAGCTCTATACTTAGCCTGACAGTTTGTGCAATGAATTATATTATATCCTAAAACAAGACTAAATAGCCCATAGTTTAAAAATATGTTCAATAGTAAGTGTTCAGTGGGTCAGATGTCAAATGTGATCTATTTAAAATGTAGAATAGATGAGCTAAATAACACATATATAATACACATTGATGGGAATTGAACCGTCGCCTCAGTCTTGCAAGTCCAAGATTGTCATAATGTACCACAGACCCAAATCACACTCCTTTTTTCATCGAAGCTGTTTGAGTAGCGTTAGCACACCGTGATTCCTCATCAACTACAGGCCTACACTTCAAATAATTATGAGAAAAATCCAACGTAAAGAGAGCACTTCCATTAGGAAATAGTCAACATGAAATTTTGTCTTCTACTGACACCTGCTGGTCAAATTGAATAGTTGCAAATATTGTGAACAAGTTGTCATCTAATTCTAATCCTAAACAATATGGCCATTCCAAGTCAAGTATTAAGACAATTAATCAGGTTTGCACTGCTTGATTGAACACATTCATCCCGTTCCAGTGCACTAAAACCCACTTCCCTTCAGGACCGTGTCAGCGAAGCCAAAACTTCCTTGAGTGACGCTTTTTCCCAGCATGCAATGCGAGCTAACGATTCACAATACTATTTCATCACAAACAAGGATGTAAAAAATAAAAAGGGACGAAAAATGAAACTTCAGAAACACCAACCATTGCAATACAAGCAGAACTGGGCCGAAGTGTTATTTAAGTTTTATATTATGTACACCATAATACAGCCTTCTGGTGGACAAGCCATACTATTTAAGCCGTGTCCTCCCATGGGACTTCCGTGGGTGGAAGCTCATCGTAGAGGTCACGTGCTGGTTGCACGTCACTCCAGCGATCACCTCGGGGAAGGTTTGAGACAAGATAGTTGCCCTTGCAGGTTATCTGATTCATGTGAGTATATGGAAAATATAGGTCAATGTGGTCAGTCATAACAAGAGAAGCTTGCTGGCAAAAATAATGCACTACAAGTGAATGTCACACTTTTTTTTTTTGTTTTGTATGAGCATTTAAAAAAAACAACATCATAATAATATGGATTTTGACCATGTATGTTTTGGAGTTCCCTGAAAGAGGTTAATATATATATATATATATATATATATATATATATATATATATATATATATATATATGCGTGTGTGTGTGTGTAACTTTAACTAACTTATCTATTTCTATCCATCTATCAAACTTACTATCTCGGGATCTATCTACTACTAACTCTCAAAAAACTAACAGACAACCAAGAGCATCAAAACCAACCTACTGCAATTCGTATATTTTAGTGTGTGTGGGGGGGGGACAGTGAGCACAGTGATGGTTCCGCAGCATAAAGTGTATCTTCAGTCGTCGATTGTATGTGTGGGAGTCCCTCGGGTTCAGCCCAGCTGATTTAGTGTTCGGTGAGAGGACCCTCGCGTCTGTTAAGGGGTAAGTGGCTTTCCGATGTTAAATGAGTAGAGAATAATGTGTTAGATTACGTCATTTTTTTTCGTGAATGCTTGCATCGTGCTTGTGAAACTGCTCACAAAACTCTTGTCGCCAGCCAGTCTAAAATGAAGCAGCAGTTTGACAAGAAAGCTGTGGCTCGAGTTTTTGAGACAGGCGACCGAGTGTTGGTATTGTTGCCGTTACCCCGTTCCCGTTTGCAGGCTAATTTTTCTGGTCCGTATGTCGTGGAGCGCAAACTTTCCGTTACAGATTATGTAGAGCACACTCCTGATAGAAAATGATCGTCCCGCATCTGCCACGTCAAAATGTTGAAAAGTTACGCCCGGTTCACACTGGACGTGGAAGCACCGCAAAGCGAAGCACCGCGAAGTGAAGCGCTGCGAAGCGAAGCGCCGAGCGCTTCCATTCAGCGCCCATGTTAATCAATCAGTGCACATTGCCCATTGGTGGAGGGAGGGCTCATTGAAAAAAAAAAAAAAAAAAAAAAATCGGTGTTCCTTCGGCGCGCCTGGGAAACTCTGAAATTATGAATAACTTAAGCTCGTTTTTGTCCCATTTGCCTGCATCAGCCCGTCATGATATTGTTAAATTAATTGAGAGCCACCCACTATTGTTTTCTGACCACCCCCACCGTACGTCAGTTTTGCACCGTGACATAGAAGTAGAGGGACATGCCACAACTAAGCAGCACGCACACAGAGTCAATTCTGGGAAGTTAAGAAAGAAGCTTTGGCTCTCCTTCTGACAATGCCCATCTTGATGTTCATTTGGGGTCAGGTTTTTACAGACCATAATACCCTCGTAGATGTGGTGGTCTCTGCTCCTGCAAGACTTCAATCTCCAGATTTGCCACAGGAAGGGGGGTTGATAATGTGTTGGCAGATGCATTATCATGTGGACTAGCTGCGGAATTCTTATTTCGGGCGAACTGAGGTTTTTCTTGTTTAGTTTTGTTTGTAGGTATGTTAATAGGGTTTAGTTCTTAAGGGAGGGGGTGTTATGACCCACAGGTGGGTCTAGGTGCCTCTATCTTTGTGTGTGTGTGTGTGTGTGTGTGTGTGTGTGTGTGTGTGTGTGTGTGTGTGTGTGTGTGAGTGGATGACGCCTTGCAGGTGTGGTCCTGGATGTCGGCTGCTGATTGGACGCGCCACGGCTGAGAAGGAGGAGCAGTCGAGCCAGCCTGACGGTCATCCCTCCTCCGCTCCCAACTCTGCAGTTAGTCACTTCTGAAATGGTGTTAGAGCACGCAGCCGTAGGGGTGGGCTGCCATTTTCTTTGTCCCCTCTTTTCTCCTGTTTATTAAGTATGTAGGGAGGTTAGCCTTTCTGTATTTGGCTTCTCTTTCTTTCTTTAGTTAGTTCTTTAGGTGAGCTAGTTGGAGTTTGGTTTATTATTTTGGCCTGGGCCCACCCTGAAGCCTTTGCTGCCCACCGGTTAAGTTGTTTTGTTTATTTAATTTACTGATTAATAAAATGTTTTTTGTTGAAACTGCCAACTGCAGTGAAAAATGAATGAGGCTTGGGAGTGGGGGAAGGTGTCCCACACGTTGCGTCTCGGTCCCCCTCGACGGGACGTAACACGGAGTTTTCGCCGTGACAGCAGGTTGAGCTCCTACCGTGTTACAGGTGACGTTGTCACGTTAGCCTGTTCCATCCCTGCTAAATTCTTGAAAGAACTACCATAAGTAAACTTTTAAATTATAATACACTCTACACTAATTGTAATTTCCTTCCCGTGGTTCTATATTGCAACAGTTGACGGCTCATATCAGCAGATAAGCAGCAACAATCTGGGCATTGCGGGTGATTCATAAATGTGTCATTTCTTATTAATTAGCCCATAAGTGTTGTACACCAGTGTGACACCAAATGCTTGTTGCTGACAGCAGTGAAGAAATGACACTCTAGTGGTTCTGCACATTAGTATAAATAGAGTGATTCTCTATCATTACATCACAGGACGGCGGCACTCTGACAGATTCCATGAACCTGGACACTGATGATCCAGACTCCGGTCCAGATGACACAACGGGCCACAGTGGAAACGGGTCAGAACATGGGACTGGCTGCTGAAAGGATACAGGTAGGTGGCGCTGTCATCCCAAGTTGTGTGGTGTGGAGGATCAGGGCCAAAGTTCCAGATGCTCACAGATGTGACTGTGGATTCAGGAGGAGTGTTTGAAGGCTGGACTCCCAACAGTGATTGGCTGCTGAGGACCTCTCAATCACAATCAGGTTTTTTAGTGGCTGTGAGATTGAAAGTGAGTGAACATCATTAAATAAAGAGCTCCTGCAGGGTCCCAATTTGAAAAGTACACTGCTTGGTGTGCTGCTTCGTTTTCGCCAAGGCCCTGTAGCATTCATGACTGACATTGAGGGACGTTTCATCAAGTAAGAGTTTCCAACCAGGATGTAAACTTCTTACGCTTCCTCTGGTGGCCAGATGGGGACATTACAAAGGACCTACAAGAGCACAGGATGCTGGTCCACATCTTTGGGGCAGTGTCATCCCCAAGCTGTGCTTCATTCGCCCTGCTGAAAGCAGCTGACGACAATCAGCATGACTTCCCAGCCGAGGTTATAAACACTGTTGGTCAAAATTTCTACGTGGATGATTGTCTAAAGGCCGTCAGCACGGCGGAACAAGCAATACATCTGTACCAGCAGCTAACAGACCTGTGCGGTAGAGGTGGATTTAAGCTCAATAAGTGGGTGAGCAATCATCGCTCGGTGCTGGCTGCCATTCCTGAAGAGCAGAGAGCTAAAGAGGTAAAAACACTTAACCTTGACAGAAACCAGCTCCCTATGGAGAGGGCCCTTGGAGCTCAGTGGGATGTACAGCAAGATACATTCACATTCAGCATCAGAACCAAGCTGGGATGGGATGAGGAAATCCCTCAGGTCATGGTACATCCCATATATAGTTTTTCAAGCGCCAAACTACAACAAAGGAACTCATCTATAACAAATCTACAACCTTGTAAGGGCAAAATCTACTTGTTTTAATTCTGATTAATAAACTAAAGCTTATTCGATTATCATTATGTTGTTTTTTTTTAAACGCTCATACAAAACAAAAAAAGTGGAGGGAGAGTAGTCTGAATCGGGTTCTGGAGCATTGCTCTACCTCATCCATCGCACTCATTAGCGTCACATCCACTTGTAGTGCATCATTTCCGCCAGCAAGCTTCTCCTGTTAGACCTTCCCCGAGGTGGTTGGTGGGGTGACGAGCACCCAGCACGTGACCTCTACGATGAGCTTCTACCCACGGAAGTGCCATAGGAAGACACGGATTAAATAGTATGGCTTGTCCACCAGAAGGCTGTATTATGGTGTACATAATATAAAACTTCGGCCCAGTTCTGCTTGTATTGCAATGGTTGGTGTTTCATTTTTCGTCCCTTTTTATTTTTTACATCCATGTTTGTGATGGAATGGTATTGTGAATCACTAGCTTGCATTGCATGCTGGGAAACAGCGT
>NW_027466089.1:3295000-3362500 GCF_046127955.1 Nelusetta ayraudi
TCATCCATAGTCAGTATAATATATATGATATCGCGCAGACCCTCGTCCTCCACCACATTAATTGGCCTGCAAGCCGTAGCCACACCCATTTAGCCCCCGCTGTTGAAAGTTGGCGTGTGGTGGACGCGGCCAGCGGTCTCCGTGCCACACCATCCAACGTGGTTTGCTTTACCTCAGAAGGGGGCGGAGGGCTCTCCGCGTCAGCTGTATGCTTCGCAGACAAGTGAAACGTAAGACTGCTCCTACTCCGGTGGAAACTAAATACAGCTTTACAGTAAATGCATATCACTTTTGTCCTGTCAAGACTGCCATCTGGCAGGGTTTTGAAGTGGAACTTTCCATTTACAATTGACGCCTTATCCATGTTAGTCCTTCCTAGTGCTCATCTACGCTCAGTGTCTTTTTCTTTTTTTTTTGTTGTGTTTACAAGCCGGCTGCAAGCGTGTGACTGTGTGCTGTGAGTCAATTCATTTCCCGTTTCCACAATCTACGGAGCGACCAAAGGTTCAAAAAGCACCGTGTGCGTTAATCGCGGCGTTGACACCCTTACTTTTTATATGAAGAAACAGATCAAATTTTTCCAACCAATTGTTCACCACTTCTTTGAACTTGTGGATGAATGCTGTGCATCCCACATGGAACGCCAACCTTCCTCTGATATTTCCATGCTTAGTTCTTTCTGGCATTTGGCTTTGATGTATCCTGCGTTTGTTGCTGTTCTGTTTCTGAAGGCCCTGATAGATTTTAGAAATTATTTTTCTCTTCATCTTTTTACAGGCTTCGATCAGAATATCTATCACTATATTGCCCTCTCCAGATGATGTTGGTTTGATTCTTTTATCATAGTCATCTCTTAATTGCATGTATCGAAAGAAATCTTCCCAAATCTGGGATCAAGAGAAGGCCACATTAGTAGTTTCCCTCCATATGGTTTTCTTTTACCATCTTACTCCAGATAGTCGGTGTGTGCTTAATAATTTCATTTTGGCTTTGTTGAGCTGATTTAGTTCTTATGTCTCCTATTAATGCCAGTGTGAGAGTCGTTTCTCTGCCGGCCTCTATCTATTTCCATCGTGCCTGATATTGAGGGCAGCATGTACACATGTAACTTGTTGCCTGTGTATTTACCATAGGTTTCTATTATCAACATCAAATGAGGTAAGGTTCTGTCCGGGTCTTGGAGAACCAAAATAATATCATCAGCAAAAAGCCCTGTTAGATGTCCCTGCTCTCCTATATGTATTCCTTTTAGATTGTTACTTTGTCTGATCATTTGTGCCAGCCGCTCAGTGAACATAGCAAACAATGTAGCGCTAAGGCAACATCCTTGACGAGTACCATTAATCTTTATCCTTGCCGTAGGTTCTTGGTTGAGACCTTGAATACACTGTATTAACTTTTCTTGGAACCCCAGTTTCCCAAGAACTTGATACAGAAATCTCCAATTCACACAGCCAAGGCTCACCAGTAATAGCTCGCAGGCCCTGCTTTTGGATCTGATATATTATGTATAGGACCCGTCTAATGTCTTCTTGAGTCTGCCTACCTGTTAAAAAAGCTGACTGATTGGAAGTCCATCTCGTCCCCTTAAATTTCAAAGCGTAACGAACCTGTGTAGCCCGAGGAATTTTATTATAGTTTATTTCCTAGGGTGCAACTCCCCAGGTGGCGTTGTCAGGCAACCCCCCCCCCCCATTTTCCTTTCTACCCACCATCAGAATTGTCTCCACCTCCGCCAGACCCTCCCCCTTGCCGTAGGTTCTTGGTAGAGACCTTGAATACACTGTATTAACTTTTCTTGGAACCCTAGTTTCCCAAGAACTTGATACAGAAATCTCCAATTCACACAGTCAAGGCTCACCAGTAACAACTTTTGGAGCTGATCTATTATGTATAGGACAGTCCTAGGGCTGGACGATATAGAAAAAAAGCATATCGATATAAAAAAAAAGTCATATTGATCGATATCGATAATTATCAAAAAAATGTAAAACATATTTTAATTGCAGTGCTGGATGTTTTATACTATTACTTCATGACAGACTTTTAATAAAGAACACACGAGCACTGAATTCAAATTCAAACTTTTATTCAACCACCTTTTTTAAACACAACTGAATTGTTTGTTTATTTTTATTATTATTATTATTATTATTATTATTATTATTATTATTATTATTATTATTATTTATTTATTTATTTATTTATTTATTTATTTATTTAAAAAAAATAGGCTGAGATAGGGCTCGAACGTGCAACTCGACCAGAGGTCTGAAGTTGTGGCGGTTAACAGCTCATTTTGCACTGATTCCCTGCACTCGTTGTACAGACGAGGAAGAGCTGTGTTTGAAAAATACTTGCAGTCTGGAACTTCATATCGCTGGTCAAGAGTGGCGAGAAGCTGTTTGAAGCCAAGCTTTTCAACGGTGGTTATGTGCAGCATATCCCTCGCTATGAAGCATGTTACTACATGGGTGATGTCCTTATGGCGCTTGGACGCTTTGTCGTATTTACTGCAAGAAGTCCAGTTTGGTCTGCTTTACTTGCTTGGTGCTGGCGCTGGCAGCGGATTCCTCCGACAACGTGGAGCCGCTGGGTCTGCGTTTGCGATTGGTTGGAGGAAGAAATGACCGTAATATTAAGCTACATGATTGGCTATGATGAAAAAGGAAGTGAAACTTTTTCTATCAAACTTTTTATCGACCCCTTTTTTTCCTATCGCAGCACACGTCTATCCATCGATATATATCGTTATCGAATTATCGTCCAGCCCTAGACGGTCCCGTCTAATGTTATCTTGAGTCTGCCTACCTGTTATAAAACCTGACTGATCCTCATCTATCAAGTCCGGCATAAAACTTTCAAGTCTTTTTGAGATGATTGAAGTAAAGATCTTCTAGTCAACATTTAAGATTGAAATGGGCCTATACGATTCACAAAGTTCCTTATTTTTCCCTTCTTTTGGAATAACTGGAATGACAGCCTCTTTCCATGAGGGAGGCCGTTTGCCCTCTGTCAGAGTCAGATTAAAAGAATTTAGGAGTATCGGGGTTAATTCTTCTCCAAATGTTTTATACCACTCACTAGGAAACCCATCACTACCTGGCGCTTTGGTTGATTTTAAGCCTGCTAATGGCAGCATCTATTTCTTTTTTGGTTATACTGGAAATGAGTTTTCTATTTTGCTCATCTCCAATGGCTGGTAGGTCCAATGAGTCAAGGAATTCTTTCATCTCACAATCTTCTTTAGCCGTGGGTTGGGTATATAGATTTTCATAGTAATCTTTAAAAACCCTCTCTATTTCTTCAGGTTCAAGTAGTAGCTGTTCGTTAATGGGTCTCTAATTTTACATATTGCATGAGAAGCTTGCTGGGCCTTTATTCCTCTTGCTTAATATTTGGTTGATTTACAGCCTGATTCATAGTGGGTCTGTTTAATGAATTTCAGCTTTTTCTCAACATCTAGCCTCAAGACATCGTCTATTTCCCTTCTGACACCGATTATTTGTTGTGACACTGTATCGTCCTCATTGCTTTTGTGTTGCTGTTCCAGAGTTGTTCATTGGTTTACCAGCTTCTTGTAACCTTCTTCTCTATGTGGCAGGTGGGTTTGCCCCCACCTTCGCGTCATCAATCACACCTGCGCCGGAGTGCAATCTTTGCGTCCCTCAGTGCGTTTACATGGTACGAGAGAAATTTGAATTATTGCCTTCGTCCGATTATGATCGGAGTTTGAGAACTCCAATTGAGACACCCAGATAATGCGATTGGAATTCTAATTTCTCGGCCATGTATGCGCCTTAGTCGGACTATTAACTGGACAATGTAAGTGTGCACGCGCCACTGCACAACTACGTCGTCTAACAAAACAGACGGCGCGAAACAACCAGCAAACGCGAATAAGAATGTTGACATTTGGAGAGAGGATGAGACCGGGGCGATGCTTTCTCTTCTAAAAGAGATGGACATATTAAAATAACACACAACGGAGACCTTTTTAAAAAGGGTAGCGCAGCAAATGCAGGGCTCCGGCTTTGCGCTGCCCTGAACAAATACGTATTCCTTCGTATTTATATTTCTACCTTTTCGTTCACATTTCTTGTAAGTTAGAAGAATTTTAACTTTGTAAATAAAAGCACAGCAAAGAGATGTTTTTCTGATTTGTTTTTATTTTGATAATTTCGCTGTTATTCTGCTGGAAACGGCGTGCAGCGGCACAAGCTTCCTCCACGGTCGGCACTTTAATGAGCGTGTGTATAACTGAAGACACCGTTCCTTTGCAAAACCTGTACACAAACTCTCCCACCAATTTGCGCAGAACCCGCATCCAACAAGAACGAGAGTTTCGGGTCCGTGGCGACGGCACAAAGCGTAGCATCGAAGACATTGTGTTGTTGTAGCCCTCCAACAGCAAACAACCTTCTTGAAATAGGGTACAGCTTATCTGCAAAGTAAGTAACATGTACATTATGAACTATCATTCTATATCATAATGATGTAATATGTCAACCGAAAGCAGCTGACCAGCTGAAAAGGCTCACTCCACCCCCTACTGTTGGGAGGAGGACACGTTCCCGTCAGTAATTCAAATTTCTCAGCTGCATGTATAGGGGGACAAGGTGAGAACTCCGATTGGACGAGAAAACCAAATTATTGCTTAGTCCGATTAAGCTCTGCATGTAAACGCACTGATTACACCTGCGCCAGAGTGCAGAGTGAAAGCAGCTCTTTTAAAAACAAGCGCAGGCTGGAGTCAGCACTCCTCTGGCGTGTCCACGCTGAGAACTCTGTCCTTCGCAGTTCTTAGCATTTCGGCTAGCAATCCCAGAGCCAGCTGGGCCATAAGCGCAGCTGGAGGAGGAACCCTAGCGGGTGCCCGTTCATCGGGAGGTGGTGCTGTGTGTGCGTGATCGTTGTGCATTCACCGCTTGGCTGTTAAAGCTGAAGCCCCCCTCCCCCTCTCCTCCTCTGGCGCTCGGCGGGGAGGCAGCGACTCGGAGCGACTGCACCCAGGCAGTTTTGTTTTGTGTGTGTGTGTGTGTGTGTGTGCGAAGAATAAATAAAAGTTTTCCTTTCGTTCTAACTGTTTAACGCTTGCCTGGGTGTCTCAAGGTATTAGTATGTTAATTTTGTTCTCTTTTCTTTAGGACAGGAGTTGGCGTAGCGTGAATTTTGGTTTGTAGTGATTCCCTTAGCTTTGTTTATTCCCTTTTTTGAGTTTTCTTTGGTTTCTTTGGCCCTGTTCCCCTTATTTTCTTATGTAGAACAGTCTTTTTGGTATGGTACTTATTTCCTTGACACTCAGGCAGCTAAACCTGGTCTATTTTAAATTGTTGTCAAATAAAGCTGTTTCATTGGAAGTTCGTCTCGTCCTCTTAAATTTCAAAGCGTAACGAACCTGTGTAGCCCGAGGAATTTTATTATAGTTTATTTCCTGGGGTGCAACTCCCCAGGTGGCATTGTCAGGCAACCGCCCCCCAATTTTCCTTTATACCCACCATCTGAATTGTCTCCACCTCCGCCAGACCCCCCCCCCTCGCCACATCTAGTCTTTTTTTGATAGGCTGCCCTCGCTATTAACCTCCCTCTCATCACAGCTTTAATTGTGTCCCACAGTATGGTAGTGTCTACTGGACTATCTATGTTCTCCTCCATAGAGCATTTAATCTCTTTCTTAACCTCCTCCAGTGTTTTTGGATTATTTAGCATACCCACATTTAATCTCCAAAGTGTGTTTTTCTTCCTCTTATTTAGACAAATAATAAGGTAATTAATACTGTGTCAGTACAAGTCAGTCGTTCCTATTTTACATTCCTCTATTCTGTATCTGTCTGTAATGTTAATAAAAAAAAAATAGTCCTCTGTAACGGGTGGAGGTCCCTCCAAACATCAAACATCCCGAGTTCGGCTAGAGAGACGTTGACAAGTTTCGACAGGCGGGTCTTACTTCTGTTGCCATTAGTTGTGTCGAGTTTAGCTTTTAAATCATGTTGATTTAGCTCTTGCTGAGAGAGATGTGTTTCCTGTAGATCAGGCATGGCCAAACTACGGCGTGTCTCTGTCCGGCCCGCGTGAAGGCAGTCAAAAATCTAACCTAACTTAGAAATGACACTTGAACCTGCAATGAGTATTTTAGTCGTTCTAAATGAGTCCAACGTTAGAAAAAAAGGAGCGACCCGGACTTCCCACAGTCTCTTTTCTATTAACATGGGAATTCAATTTTAATAATTTGTCAACTAAAAACACCGGTCATACTAGAACATCCCTACCAGCTTTCTTCCCTTTATTCTCTGAATTTAATCAAAGAATCTTTGAAACTCTTGTAGCTTTTCTCTGGCTCGTGTCGCTGCTGATGCGTAGCCCCTCCAGGATCCCTCCTTGCACTGCCACTCCGTCGTAGTGCGGGGCACCGAGTGCCGCAGGCCCCTCCGCACCCGTCGCCACCGCCGTCTTCTCCGCCAGGCCGCGTCTCGCCAATTCCTCCTTTACCTCCTCTGCGCTGTTGTAGGTTCGAGTTCCCGTATCCCAGTGGGTCCTCATCTTGGTGAATGGCGTCTGGAACCGGATGCCCTTCTCCTTCAGGATTCTTTTAGCAGTGTTGTACTCCTTTGTTTGGACCATCTCTGTCGCGTAATCGTGATGGAATGACGGTACTTTCTTCCCCAGTTCTATTTTCTTTGTCCATAGCTCTCTCAGGACCCTCTCTTTGGTAGTAAATTCCAGAAAGTTAACAATGATGGGTCTCGGTTGGGCACCGTCCGCTGGCTTCTGTGCAAATGAGCGGTGTGCTCTCTGAATTTGGACATTAAAATCTGCTGGCAGGTGCAGTTTGCTTTTCAGCAGGTCTTCCACAAACTTGGCCACAGATTCTCCCTCCTCTCCTTCAGTGACTCCATAGATACGTAGGTTGTTTCTCCTCGGCCTGGACTCCAGGTCAGTTAACTTGTCCTGAAGAGCTTTTTGTTCTCTCAGTGATATGACCAGAGCTTTTCAATCCGCGACTCAGCCTCGTTGATCTTGCCGGTCTGGAGCTCCTGTTCGGTGATGACTTTCGCAAGTTGTTGATTTATTTCGTGTTTGAAGTCGTCCAAGTCTTTTTCCACGTCGTTCCTCAGTGTTTCTCCAAACGTGCAAAGGACTTCTTTTGGTTCCATTTTTAAATTCCGTATCTCCTTGCTAATAATTTCTATGTCCGAGCCCTTTTCCGCGTCGTCAGTCACGAGGAGTTCGTTTCGCCATCTCCCTCTGTTTCAGAGCAAGCTGGTAGTTCCGCCATATTGTCTGTTACCGTGTTTCTGTTTTGGTTGAATGGAGTTTTCCTTCCCATTCCAACGTTCCCCTGATCACTTTGTAGTTAATATGATATCTGACAATAGTTATTCAAGTTTTCGGGGAGTTTTTACCCTGGATGGTCGAGAGCCCTGGTGTCGCGCAGTCTACCGCTTTATGGCCAAACCAGAAGTCCCTTCCCTCTAGCCTTTTCAAGCTGGAGGTGGCTAGACTCGGCTCTTGTGGGACGAGAAGCAGAAGGCCTGTCCGATTGGGGGGGAAGATGAGATGACATTTTTGTGGGTCAACACAAACTCATCTGCGAGGACAGCAGCCTTGGACAATGACAACACTTTCTGTTCATTCAAGAACATTACCACCTTCTCTGGCAAAGAGTCTTTAAAATCTTCTAAAAGAACGAGCTCACAGAGTGACTCAAAGTCATTTTTGACATCATTAGCTGCACACCATTTATCAAAGAGGTTGCTTTTCTCCCATGCAAACTCGACAAAGGTTTGACCACTAGATTTTCTATGGTTCCTAAATTTTTGCCGGTAGGGCTCAGGAACAAGCTCATAAGCAGGAAAAATTGCTTCCTTTCCAACATCATATTGCAGGCTGTCTTCTAAGAAAAGAGCAGACACCAACTCCTGTGCTTTTCCCACCCGCTTGCATTGGAGAAGGACAGGCCACATGTCTCTTGGCCAGTTGAGTGGCGAAGCTATTCGCTCCAAGGCACTGAAGTATGAATCAACTTCTGCCTCACGAAATGCTGGCACCAAAAAAATGTTTTTACTGGGGCTGGGCAATGTAGTGGAGGGAGGAGGATTGTTTAATTTGAACGATCAAACTCCCTAAGGAATGAAACGGAATGCCAAATATATAAACATGGATTTTACATGCAATTCTTACTCTGACCGCTAGAGGGACTCCGAGGGGACAGGGACGACGCGTGACGCCGTCCCTGCTCCCACGGAAGGACCGACTCGGAACAGAGGAAAGAATATTTGATATGAAAATTTACGGAGCACCACCTGCTCTTGGTTGTTAGTGTGAGCAAGAAACACTAGAATCAGTCTCAGTACCGTTTCACCTTAATGGTGAGGCGTGTGTGACTGGAAACGGACCCTAAACTGAGACCTAAAGTAGCAAAATAAAAGGGAAAGAAAAATTATGACCTATCGGCTGTTGGAACAGCCAACCAGACTGTTTACGGGCTTTAGAATTTAAGACTAAATTTATTATGATGCATACCAGACTTCAGAACAAAAGCGAGTGACGAGGCTTACGTTGGATGAGCGTCGGCCCGCAGGTGATTGGGAGATCGCTGCTTGATGGTCCTCCAAGGTGGTCCTGGGAGATGGTACCGGGCCGTTCGGGTCCGGCAGCGCGCAGGGAGCTCAGATGGATGCACCAAGCTCAGACGCTGGAAGCCCGTTCTGCTGTTGTCTGGGAGATGTCTTCACTGGCATCGACGTGCGCTCTTCTTTGCGTAATCCGAGATAAGTGCGGTGATCAAACAAACTACTCGGTTACTTTGAAGGCGCGACGTTGAGCCAATTAAAAACAGAAAAAGGAAAAATGACAAAAATCGGTCTCGAGATTGTGGAAGGAAAAATTGAAAAAGGTAAAAATTAAAATGAAAGTAGCGGTCTCGGAACGAGTCTCAGGGCTGTCAGCTGCCGCTTAAATTGAGCAAAGAGTTGGCTTAATGCCGAGGCAAAAATGATTTAAACAAAAATGAACAATTACGACAAAAACGAACTAAGTACGAGAGGGAAAACAAACGAAAACAAGGCCTTCACAAAACGAGGGATGAGAAATTTCTGAACGGCAGAGTGAAATTCACTAGCTTAAAGTTTCGGGACGGGGGTGGTATCCCGCTCTCCGAGAGCCAATGAAGAGGCCGTTCAGACCCTAAAACTGGTAGGTCCGCCTATACCAGTTGCGTATGATGAGCATGTATGTAGTGTAGGTTTCGTTGCTGATAAATCAATAAATCAATAAAACCGACAATGACTGAAACAAGCACAGGATGAATAAACACAATCACATAGCCCCTTTTTTTTGAACTGGGACAACCTTAAGAAGAAGGGAAGAACGAAAACGAAATAACTAAGCAGATAGAAACGACATTATCTTTACAAGCATATTGAACCGTCTTAATTATAAAGTACCAAATATATCAACATATGTGTAAACCTAATCTAAACACACATACCTGAAAATGAGATTTTAATGAAACAGGGTAACAAAGGCATAAACAAATCTTTATTTTATTTTTGCCGACATAACTATAGACATATGAAACACAGATTACCAACGTATATGAGTGTATGTATCTATATTTTATATATATATATATATATATATATATATATATATACATATATATATATATATATATATATATATATATATATATATATATATATATATATATATATATATGCATATGTATATGTGTGTAATGCTAGAGATAGCTAAGACACAAGTGTGCCATAGTTGTAACCCTAATGAGAGTGAAAGTTGTTAGAGTGTAGCATGGGGCATGTAAGAGAAATGTGGGAAGGAAAGAATTAACTGTGTAACGCAGAGGGAGATAAACTGATGAAACGTTTATCCAAGTCTACATCAACCCCCCAGAGGCACTTCCTATTCCTGCCTCTTGAAGGCACTGTGGCTCCACCTGAAGTTCCATTGTACTCAGATCTCCTTCAGGATGGAATCCTGGGTTGGCCAAACCTTGAGCTAGGGAAACCATTCAAAGTCCATTTGTGCTTTAATTTTGACAACAATTGTGAATACGTGAGTTTGAAGTGTCCCTGTGGAGAAGAAAATACAGTTTTTAACATTTTAACATTTTGCAAATGTGAGTCCTTCATGAACATCTGGTGTTGTTGTTCAAAGCTGAGGAATGTCCTGGAGCAGATAAGAGTCGTAAACTTTGGGGATAGTTCCAAGCAGGACCCCTCGTTCCTGGCACCAGGTCCCCTTGGACTGACTCCCCCCCTGTGATTTGTGGGGAAAGTGTTTTCCTAAAGTGGGTATTTTACGGTCTCTCCTGACCCCAAATGAGATCTGATCATCAGAAGAGTCGCATCACAGCCAATCGGGTACCACCTCTGCGTCCTCCTAACGTGGTTCATCGGAAGGCCGTGCTACAATAAATTCCAATTGTCCTGTGAAAAGAAGATTAGGCCCAGATGCGGCACTACAGCAACGATTAAAAATTTGAATCGCAATTAATCGCATGATTTACCTGATCAATCACGATTAATCACGTTGTATACGCAAAAGCCAATAATGAATTTAAAAGAAGTCTTTCATACACTTTAATTTAAATGTTCTGCCATATAAACGAAAGCACCATAACATTTATCGTGCAAACACTTAACATCAGCACTTTACACAGAAACATTTTTAATGTAAATCTAAAGTAAAAAAAAATGCAAATACAAAATTAAAGCTTATTGCCAATGCCAGGGCATTACTGTTATCCTGTTCCTTATGAAAAATAAAAAAAATCTACCTCCAAAGTCCTGAGCCACAATAATAACAGGCAATTTCTGAGGTAACAGCAGAAACATTTTTCTTTTATCAGGGAGCAGCATAACCAGTCTGCGTTCCCTTGCAAATGTCCCAGTTAGAAAGGGTGAGGCACAAAAACGTTCACTTTTGGGTTTTTCTTCACAGGGGACTAGAATGTAAAGTCCACATTTATACTGGAGTTCCTTTGGAGAATCTCACTCAACTCAGTGCAGTTTGTCAGTTCCTGGAACTTGACGGCCAGTTATTTTAAATGTACTGCCATATGAATTAAAGTGCCATAACATTTACTGTGCAAACACACTTTTAAAATCAGCATTTTTGAACAATTAGCAGCTAAGAAAAAAAAATAGTGTAAATTTAAACTCAACTTAAACAATGTTTTAAAGCAATACAAAATTAAAGCTGTAAGCAGCGTTTGCGGGACTGAGCCCACCTGGCCACTGCCTGCCGTGACGTCCGCCACCTGGCCACGAGCCCCCGACACCCGCCGACGCTTCCCAACGCCTGGCGATTCCGCCCTGAAACCCGCCGATGCCCCCATTACTGACGCCGACGCCTGCTGATGACACATCAAGCACTGACTTGACATTACTGACTTCACATTTAGAAACATTTGATTTCTAAATGTGATTGATTACTGTATCATTTTGGAGATAATAAGCCTTAAAGTTGGCTTTTTTTTTTTGCGACAGCTCCAATATTACATTTTTACTGTACAATAACATCAAATTGCTCCATAAGCTCTGTCAATGGTTGGTACAGTTGACCTTAGGACAACCTTGAATATATCTTCTCTTAATATTCTTGAATATTCTCACTTAATGTACCAGCTCCTTCCTGTAGACATGATATGTACAGTTAGTTATGCTTTGTTTGACGCAAGTGTTTTATTATATATGTACCGGTACTTCTTGTTAATTTGAAATAAACACTAACAGCATAATGTCAAAACAAAAACCGAACAAGTCAAAGATCATAAAACAAGGAGGCTTTGTACTAAAATATGAATAAAATATAAACAGGGAGTTGTCTAATGTCGTCAAGGAAGCCAACATTACGTTACCTGATGATCAGCATGTTGACTCAGAAAATCCTCAGGCTCCTGCTGCGACATTTCATTTGGGGCAACGGTTGTGACTTCACTGCTGGTCCCGTGAGAAACTCAAATCGGTCCCTCACGTTTGTGTTGCGTGGCATGGGTTAGGACATTGAGAGGCATTATAGTGTGGTTATGTGCACCAAATCGGACTCGGCTTCTAGCTCGATAGCCGTGCATAATTTATGCAAACGCAATGCTCTGTTTATGTGAACTCACGGAGTCCGACTCCTTGCACGTGCTCATCTCGACTCGATGGATTTATGAGCTTGATGACAAGTGTCACAAGTGTGTATTTTGTATTGGATTGATGTACTGCAATTCTAGTCATGTGAACAAGCAATTAGCATTCCTAGTTATATGTGGCATGACGAAATACTGTACTACCAAGTTTGTATTGCAGTATCTTCAGTTTATGGGGTAGAGGGTGCTCAAATTGGATTGATTGAAGATGTAGTTTAGGTACAATTTGCTTGTTTTTATCAAAATTTAAGTTGATTGCAGTTCAAGGTGGCACAATCCTATCAGATGTTGTCATTTTGTCACGAAGAACACTGGTATTTGATGATTATTACCATAAGTACCACCATGTTGCAGGCATTGCGGTTACAAGTTTCACTCCAATTTTGATTGTTGTCTGTATGACTAGCAATCCGTTGAGCTGTCTAGGGTTATCGTTCAGATAAGGTGTCACAACTTTTAATTGCATGGGAACTTTGGGATCCATGGCAGATGGGCATTGTAAAAAAACGGATCTTGAGTCGGAAGGCTAGCTTGTCCTAATTGTAACCTTAATATGATGATTTTTTTTCCCTGCCAGATTGAGGAGAAATTAAATGGACATCCAAACCGGGGCCAATAATGGATGAGCTGGATGATGTCACAGTATCAATTTTAAATGGTATGTCATGTGTAGGTATGAAAAAATTTCCATTACTGTGATTTGCCCGCTAAATAATTAAAATAACTGTATGCTGACACTGATTTCAAAAAGAAGTATTTTACAAATTTGAGACAAAATGTCTAAACTGAATTGCATTTACAATTATTTCTGATAACAGAAATTGGCACAAAACAAACTTGGTTTGACTTGTCAAGTTGAATTAAATTCATCAGTTAAAAAATGTATGTTTGTTAATGATTGGACTGTCTTTATAGCTGCCAACATCGATGAAGCCTTGCTCCACACCCTCAGTCGTGATGATTTGAGAGACCTTTTTCCTGGACCAGAACACTTTCTCAGGAGGAAACGGATTTGGGCCCTTATTAGTGTAGATGTGATTGGTTACCTACTTTGCTCTGAAAACATCGAGCATAACACTTTTTTTTTTCTTTTTTCCTAATTGGGTCTATTGTTTCTCTCTTGTTCATAATGTTTTGGATCTGGTTTCCTCTCGGCTGAGAATTCCACCGTACCAGACAAGGCTGCCCCGAATGAAGCCAGGAACTGTGTCTTCACCAGGAGGAACATCTCCAATCTGTCCCCAGACATCCACTCCTTTGGTGAATAGCAGCCCAAAGAGGACCCTACAGCTTCCTGCTCCTCCACAATATGTTGTCTATACTAGACATGGGCAAACCCCGGCCCGCGGGCCACATCCGGCCCGGTGCGTGTCTTAGTCCGGCCCGCGTGAAGCCAGTCATAACCCCCCAACACCGCAGCCCCCAACGAAACTTTGTCAGCACGTAACTTTGCCGTGTTAGTGTAGCGCGATAGCGATAGCATGCTTCCCCCCCCTCAACGAGGTGTAGGTACAGAATTAGTCCGGGTGCAGAATCGTTCCAGGCGGAAGTGACTGCCGATACGGCAACTCCATTGGGACATACCTCTACATCGCGTTCGAACGTGATATATGGATAGATTGCGGTACATTTATAGAGTTGCCGTATGTGACGTAACTGGCAGTCGCCTCTGTCCAGTGGGCGAATGCCAACAACGTCACATACGGCAACTCTATTAGGACAAACTATATCGGTTGATTAAGGTTATCTTTTTTTTTCTGTCAATCCCTGGCGTATTTACAGTACTTTGTATTATATTGTATACATGAAATTCTCTCTCTCTCTCTCTCTCTCTCTCTCTCTCTCTCTCTCTCTCTCTCTTCACATCTCTCTATTCGTATATATATGTACACATATATATATATATATATGTATGTATATATATATATATGTGTACATATATATACGAATGTATGTATTCAACACACACTATCTATCTATCTATATATCTATCTATCTATCACCCGCGAAATAGCGTTTTGACCGTGATCTATCCATATATCACGTTCGACCGCAATGTAGAGGTATGTCCCAATGGAGTTGCCGTATCGGGCAGTCACTACGCCCAGAACGATTCTGCACCCGGACTAATTCTGTACCTACCTACAAACCCCCCCTTCCGTGGCCCGCCGACTCGATGCAGGTCTGTCATGTGGCCCGTTGCTAAAAAAGTTTGCCCACCCTCTATACAGACAGTGAGTTGGAGCAAGCTCGTAAGCACTACTTCCAGATGGCCCGCACTGCCAGTGAGGGGAAATGTGTCATGTTCAAAGAACTGAGATACAGGCTGGTGAGAAACACTGTCACCAGCATGATTTCTATCTTGAGAGCCAGTCAGCAAGGAGAGGGGGTCTGGTACCCTTCTAAGCATGAAGTCACTGCAATGTCTCAAAGACTAGTGGAGTATTATCCCATGCTGAAGGATTAAGACAAAACAATGAAACATGTAAGTGATTATATTATTTTGCGCACTTAGATTTTGAAGCGTGTGGTTATTTTTGGCTGATACTTTTTTTATCTGTGCATGTTCACTTTCCATCTTTATTTGTTCTTTCAATGAGTGAAATTTTATTTACCAAGCGAGCACTTACAAGAATCTTCACAAGAGATTCACCAGAGAGGGGCCACAAGAAGAAAAGGCATCGCATTGACTTCTCAGCAAGTGACCAAGAAGAAGATCATGATGCAGACTCAATTGGTGGATCAACAATTATTTTGTGTCACACACCAGGGCGCAGTTCTGATAACGGCCACACTTCACGTAAGTAGAAACATGTCCATTTTAATAATAATGATAATGTATGAAAGCTAGGCAATGTTATGATAGTTTTGGATATCATGATATATCACAGGCATTTTTACATTTGAATTGTCATTTGATATATTTTGATGCTCCAAACAATTTCATCCATTTGACTGATTTACTGATTTGTCTCCTCCATTTCATCAGCCAAAGATGGTCTGACAGCACAGGCCAGACATTATCAGACCCTGCAGGAGCTGTACAAGAAACCAAAACCCAACCAAGATGCTGTCTCCCAAATTCTTGACCTGCAGTTTCAAGCAAGAAGATCCTTCATTGATAGTGATGTTCTGAAAGAACAGGACAAGGCCAACAAAGATCCTGGATGCATATCCATGTGTCAAGGATCTTTATCGTGTAAGTGATTAACTTGTTTTGGTTTATGATGAAAAGCAAGAATTTTTGCAGATTTTAACATTGACTTGCATTATAGGCGATGAATGAGCTGCGGCGCATTCTGGATAAGGGCAACAGAAAATTCATTGATGAACTAAAAAAAGAGATGGGAAGACTTCTGCACCAATGTGTAATTTTATGGTGTTTGGAAAAAAAATGAAGTGATGAAGCCACGCATAACGCTGGATGTAGGTGAGTCATTTTGTTGTGTCTCTAATTGACTGTGTAGCTGTTTCCTTGGACATAGGATGGTTTATGTTGCGCTGAATGAATAGATGCAGAATGGTAATACTCTTCATGCTGAAAAAATAAGATTTTTTTTGTGATCAACACAAACCTAATAAGACTCATTTTTAGGAAGACTAACTTTGAACTCAAAGTTGATTTGTTCTATTCCAGTGGAATATTCCATCGCGCTGCTCAGGGCACTCCCCACACTCTTTCCTTCACCAAGTCCACCACCGAAGAAGCTGGGACATGCCAGTGAGGCACTGCTTCATGTCATTCAGGTGAAAGTTTGTTCGCATTTTCTCACATTCAACACTTCATAGTTCCATGCATGGATGTGGCGTTTCCTTCTTCTTTTTCTTTAGCCAACAGAAGATCCCACAATGTACTCGCAGAAGAGGTCTTTCTGCACCTCTGTGTTGCTGTTTGATGGGACCCGCTGTCTCATCTGTCTTGGAGCCACGGAAGACTTGAGTGACGGTCTGCTTCATCTGATGGGTTACTACTATGCCCTGCACCTCACATATCCAAAAGTGTGTGGCAACCCTTCTCTCTGTCATTCAGACAGAAGTGCTACAGGACACTATCCATGAGTGAGACACCACAGCCTCATACAAAAAAGACCATTGCAGAATGGAAAGATTTTATTGGGGAGTAGAGCTGTGTACTAGGCATAGGTAGTGATACACTCCCCTGGTAGTTGTAACTTGAGGGTGGGTGGGAGTCTGTTGGAACAAACATGTTATCAGTATATATCAACACTATATGCTGTCCCCATACTGTTTTTTTGTTTTTTTTGTGTAACTGAGTGTCAGGGAATCTGAATCAATATTCAATAATGATGACGGTGAATATTGTAACAATTGTTACTTGCGTTCTAGAAATGATTGCTTGAGATTGTTTTAAGATGCAATGCCTTAGTGACGTTTTTATTACAAGGCAGTGAAGGCACTGTCAACAATTTAAGTGAATAAATAGTTGTTGACAATATTAATTCTGTTTGCTGAATTTTTTTTTTTTGGGGGGAATGGGCGTAGGGGGGATGGATGCTTTGTCTCATTTTGAGAAAAAAAAAGCTAATATTGTGAATATAGGTCTGGTTTTAAGATCTTTTCATTCAAATTAAGAAAGAAGCAAACGTGAAAAAAGAATTGAGAAGCTAGTATCAAGTTTATTTGACTTAGTACAGTCCTTGGAATGAGTGCTTTACTGTTTATTTCAAGAGTTTTTCCATTCTTCAAATGCCTAGATATATCGTCTTATTTTAAGAAATCTTACCAAGTCTAAATATCTTACTGCGTTGGCAGATAATTTGACTTGTTTCTAGCCTGTTCTTTCTCAAATTAAGTGTCTATTTCTTAGATATATTTTGCAGTGTGTGGACACCGAGGGGAGCTCTAGAATTGGCTCATTCAACCGACCAACAAGCCAATCAGCAGCGGCGTCACAGGCCCTCCTCCTTCTTTGTTCTCTCTCTCACTTTGACTTCTGCACTGGACAGCCAGGTTTGTGGAGGGAAGGTTGGAACAAGGTAAGGACGGGGTACCCCATATATTCATGTACGTAGAGTCACTAAGTCTTAAACTCACCAGGTTTGTATCGCTTATCGATAACCCTAATGCCATACAAGTCTATGAGGGTCAAAGGTCAACTTTGTCCTAAGGGACATGGGGCCACTTTCAGGTTCATCAGGATCCTCCTGGACACACCCACGCCAAATTTGGGGCTTCTAGCCCATGAGGAACCCCGAAACCCTCACTCTAATTCCAGCCTTATCGCTAAACCCTAATGCAGTGCAAGTCTATGAAGGTCAAAGCTCAACTTTGTCCGAGAAACATCAAGTGTTTTTTTCATGAATCATTCTTAAATGTTAAGAGTTTGCTTTGTGGAGAATTCACAATAAAAATACATTGACACTGTCAAGATGGACTCAAGCACTATTATTGAACTATACTGTAAAAAAAGCAAGTGGCCCCATGTCTCTAGGACAAAGTTGAAAATTCACCCCATAGACTTGCATTGAATTAGGGTTAACAATAAGGCTGAAACTAGGGTTAGGGTTAGGGTTAGCTGAAATTAGGGTTAGGGTTTTGGGGTTCCTCAAGTACTAGAAGCCCCAAATTTGGCGTGGGTGCTTCTTGGGGGCTCCTGATGAAAAAGCAAGTGGCCCCATATCTGTAGGACAACGTTGAAATTTCACCCCATAGACTTGTATGGCATTAGGGTTAGGGTCCAAGAGTACACATACACATTTTCTTTTGCTTTATTGATTTAAGCTCATCGTCTCCAGCTGCAAAGGTACAGAAAGCTTTCTGTGTTTTGATGTCGTGTGTGAGAAAACATCACTTTTTTCTGTAAACTTGTGTTATCATTGTCCTTCATTGAAAATGACACAATCTTTCATTTCATTGTTCAGATGCCGAACACCAAGGCATTCCGTCGCTCCCTGGCCATGAAACGACGCCTGAAGCAAAAATGGGATTGGACACCTTTTCCACCTCGGAAGGACTTTGAACGTCGTGAGTACTTCCACGTTCATGATTTCATGTTCTGCCTGTGTTGTTATGTTGTATTCCAAATAAATCTTACACCAACATATATTTAGATTTTTCTTTTTTGTCAATTTACACATGCCGCGGTACTGGTCAGCGACCTGGGTGCGAAGATGGCCCGTTTTGCTCCTGACTGACAAAACAGTGCAAGTTCGTTCTTAAGGCCCAGCAACCAGACAAGAAGGTATGGGTCGTGATTTTGTCAAGCCACGAGTTTCTTTATGTTTTTGTTCTGGTGGTGGGAGACTCACATCTCTGTCCACTTGTGGATGGTTTTGTGTTCTCGGCCCGGGCAACAACCTTGAACACGGGCTTGTAACAGACTCCGCCCAGGATTTTGCTGCGCTACTGGCAACTGTGTTGGACCGCTGGCCCAAGGTTTGTTTATCTTCTGTGACAAACAAATTTGAACACATGAATGTCATCGCCACTTTGTTTTATCAATATCAAGTAATTCCATGATCCATAGTTCAATAACAAGAATATTCATGAATTTATTTTGCATTTTTATGTTTGTTTGGGTTTGTGTTTTTTATATACAACTATTTTGTAGGTGTTTGTGCTTGACTTTCCACCTCGCCTGACTGTCAAACCAGAACTACAAACAGCGCTACGTCAAGTATATCATTGTGTTGCTGCACGCATGGGTGTGTAAAATACATATTTTTGTTGTATTTTTTTCTCTTCAGTGACACTGTGCTAACAGATATTTCTTAGAATTGTGTGATTACATAATTGATTATGTGACACTTCTTCCAGGTTTAACATTTGTGTATATGGCCGATCACCTCCCCCTTCGTCAGCTGTACATGGTGGTGTTATGATGGTGTAAGTTTTGCCTTCTTCAGCCTTACTTGCTCTTCATTTGATATGACAAATATGTGTTAACATGTTGTTTTCTGTTTAGGTGCACCTCAGGACTGATTTTGGTGGAGCGTCTGCATGCTGCATGCTCCATCAGCTCGCACCCACTTCACCTAGGCCAGGGGTGTTGTGCCACAACCAATCATCGCCCAGGGTGTCTCCCAGAGTGGTTGTGACAGGTCCTGTCTACATGCCAGTGTATGGACCTGCTCCTGAATGGACTCTTGTTGGACAGGAGGTTGAGGTAACCTGTTCATCCCTCTTTCCCCCCCCCCCCAATCGTGTATTTGTCAAACTGTGCAACTTTTTATTTTAAAAATGAACACTTATCCTAAGTTGACTCTGATTTCCTCTCCTCTTTTTTTTATAGACGGTACCAACAGCTGTTGAGACTGCATTTCACACAGACATCCCGTCCAATCCCGTGTGGTTCAGTGAGGCTGTGCTGCTGGACCACATGGAGACCGTTGTGGAGTCATCTGGCAGGGTTTCCCCAGCTGCCACGGTAACATTCACACAATTATTCATACACTTATCAACTAGGGGTGAAAAAAAAATTCAATATTGCAATATATTGTTGTCCTTTCTGTCGCAATAAATAATCGATACACTGACGGCAAATATCAATATTTTTTTCCAAACACCACCTGTCCACCTGTCCCGGGAAAGATAAAATCTCTCCCGGGACACAATTTGTCCCGTTTTTTAGGGAAAATGACAAAACCTCATTTAATTTCCATCTGTGGTCTAGATAGGGTTGCCAACCCTCCCGTAAAATACGCGATTGTCCCATATTTGGCAACTAAAAAGCCTGTCCCGTAATGAACTGATGGGGGACGCACTTCACTTTGTCCCGTATATTTCGGGGACGCGGTTATTTATTTATTTATTTTGTCTGCATCATTTTTTATTGATTTTCAGAATCGGGGCAGTGAAAGGATTTTTTTCCCTCTCTCATCTTCCCGTCGGTTTGTATATCCCAAGTCCCCAAGTTGAGATAAGACAAGTTGCTACTGACTTTACATTACCAGAAAGCACTGTCCTTGTTTACATGAAAGTTATTAATGTTCATGCACTTTAATATGTTTGCTTGTGCAGTGCACGTTTGTTTGTACATTATACAAAGTTTAGGAATAAATGCAAGATCACAGGCATTTTCCTTTTTATGGGTATTTTTTTCTTTTTCAGTCACATATTGTGACGACCCTTTCTCTATATAACTTGTTGTGGCTCCCAGCTGTTTTCCCATTTCTAGGTAGCGGTGGATGTGGGAGTGGCATCTTCCGATTAGGACACCTGTGCTGATGCCCCCCGCAGGATAAAAGGCCGACTGCGTGTGCCGCTCGGTCTCTTCCCCATTCTCCATCCAGCAGCCATGGGCGTCTGGCCGACTCTCAGCTTCTTTTGTTCTGTTTTGCACCTGACAACACCCCACATCCTATTATTCACTCATCCACACTTACATTACTGATGAATACTGACAAACCACACCATATATTTCATTATTTTGCTTACAATTATCTATTTTGTTATAATAAACCTTTTGATTAATCGCAATCCGCAGTGTCCCTTCCGTTATTGTCATAACTCTTGAGCCGGGTTATGACAATAGAAGATATCGTGTGTCGTGATGTTGTCATTATCGTGGGCCAAATATTGTCACAGTATCGAATCGTGGGTTAGCCGTATCGCCCCACCCCTATTATCAACACAAGATCACATATGTACAGTACATGTACAGTTTAATTAGTGTGTTACTTTGTTTATGAATTAATTTCTTTATGTTCTTCCAGATGTCCAGCCTGAGACGTCGATCAGCACGCGTTGCCTCAAAAACCAAAACAAACAAGTGACATGTTGGTATTTGGGATATGTGTATTTCATTGTGTGCATCTTTGTGATAGGACAATAAATGCAGTTCTTTAAACGTTACTTTGTGTCCTTGTATTTGCAGGTGTGGGCAACACGTTCAACTGTCCACATGACTGAGTCTGCCTCCAGCAATGTCACAGCAGTGCAGCAGGTTTGTACTTATTCATTTCCACTTCATCACCTGTGTCTGTTTTCTAGGCTTTACACCGATCTTATCGGCTGTATCGGATCGGCTGATATTTGGCATTTTTTGAAACGTTCGTGATCGGGCGTCATGTCATGAATCACCGATCAATGACGTCATGGTCGTGTTGAAACTTTTTTAATCTGTCTCATTTCCTCCAAAGTAGTTTCACAGCATCGACATGTTTATTTGTTTGTATCCGAGTGTTATGTAAATGTATAGATTTGGGTTTACATTGTTGTCAGTTCCTTTTGTCTGCTGTGTGTCCGTTTGGGCACTAGATGGCACAGTAGATCCTGTGTTCCCTTTTTTTTTGCTTGTTCCAGGTGCGGAAAGGTGATTGGCTGGTGCCAATATTTAAGGAGGGGGACTTCAACACCTCGGTCTCTTTGTCCTTCTCCCAGCTCCCAACCAGAGGCCATGTGCCGCAGCAGCAGCATTCTGTGTTCAGCCATCAATTCTGTTTTGTAATCTATTTCAGTTCCCTTTGTGTCCACGTAGCCCGTTGGGGAGGGAAGCCATTTGTGTTGTGACCCTTTTCTCCTGTGTTTTAGTTAAGGAGGTTAGTTTGACTGTCATTTATTTGATTGTTTTCTTCATAGGTAAGATCCATAAGAGAGCCATTTTGTTTGTTGTTTTGGCCATGCCCTCCCTGACGCCAGTGCAATGATGGTGACGTTTAATAAAAACCATCCTGTGGACGAAGCACCTTTGTCTAATTTGAGAGCTGGGAGAAGGGGGGGAGCCTTTATGTTGTGTCCTGGTTCCCCCTAGGCCGGGGCATAACACCGAGAGCTAATGATTCATGATTCAAAAACCTTCATTTTCGTCTTCGTGCCTCTTCCTGTTTTGAGTACTGTCGCTATGTGACGATGTAAGACAGTCAAATCCACATCCTGAAGTGTTTTCTCTAACAATGGAAGTTCTTCAAAGACAGGGGTTACAACTGTATCAATCTCACCTATTGTAATTAACTAACATGATTTACATGTCGCGGGAAAGGAACCCCCGAGGGCCAAAAGGTATCTCCTTGTGTTTGTTGGATTTGCATTCAGGGACTGTCTCTGCCTTTTGTTTCGAACTTTCCTTTGAAATGTTGTGAGTGTCAGTGCGAGAGGTATGAAGGTCTTGGTGATCTATTGTTGCTGTGGAAACTTACCCCTGATGACCAAAAGGTTCCCGAGTAGGAAGAGTAGATTTGATTTGAATCTTTTAAATATGCATTTTAGCAGTGTCTCTGTTCTGGGAGGATATTTAAGGGAAGGAACAAGAATCTGAAGGGCTTCTTTCTTCTCTCTCCTTTTCTGGGACCCACTCTCTCTCTCTCTCTCTCTCTCTCTCTCTCTCTCTCTCTCTCTCTCTCTCTCCTTCTTCTTTTTCTTTGACTTCTTGATTTTTTCTACCATCATTTTTACACAACCGGTCTGTTACATTTTTGCTGCATTTTTACTCTGGACATCGCAATAAACTGGTATGTTATCCATTCCCCTTCAATATTAACTTGTTGAGACTTTTGTTTCTATGTGGAGAGCAATCTGACATCAGATATTGATTTAGTCTTCAGTTATATGGTAAATTCATTTGAGTAATGCTTGTACTCTTTACCTCTGAGTTGAATAGAAAAGATTGAGTGTCATGTTTTTCTAACTATTGAGTTGGAAGATATAAACCTCTGAACATCTCAACCTAGATGTCTGGGCTGTTCTTCTATGTTAAGAAGGTCACTGAATGCTTTGTCTATATCTGCCATCACTGAACTAAGATAGGGATTAATCAGAATCCCAAAGACCTTAGTTATATGGTAAGTTTCACTGGACATTATTCAAACCCTTAACCTCTGAGTTGGTCAGATAAGATTGGGTATCATGTTCAATAACCTCTGAATACTCCAACCCAGACATCAGGCTATTCTTCCATGTTTAATGAACAAACTGAATAGTTTTGTTAATTTATAGAAGCCATCCCTGAACTGAAGACTAATGTCAGATCACGAGAAGTTTATTATTATTGAGTCTATATTCTTAATTGTTAATCAAGTCTTTCTCTCAATCAATGTATAAAAGTAAAGTTATTATTATTAAATGGAGTCAGATTAAATTAATTATTATGTATTTTACTTTGAAATCCTCACCTTGACACCGGAACGACGGAATACGTATTGGGGAGATATTACTATTTGTGTCTAGATATTTCCTCCCCTACAGTTTGGTGACCCCGACGTGATCTCGCGATCGCATTAAGCAGGAAGGCGAGAGAAGTCAATTCCGGTACGTTTAAGTAATGAGGTTTGAATTCCTGTGTGTCTACCTACAGTTTCTGTGGTAAGTACAAATTTACGGCAGTTATAAAGACTGAGGGAAAGTTTGAACACACATCATATATAGACACATAATATAGAACGGATCGACATATCCATTGTGAGATCGGAGATCGTAGAAATCCGATGGGGAGAAAAGTTTCATTTCGCAACTCACTAGGACAGGAGTGTGTAGGCATAGATGAGCAGATCATGGACATGGCTGGTTTACGTTTATACAAAACGTTAATTCGTCTGCGCGATCTCGGCGTTGATTTAGAATGGGATAACAGTGAAATTCTTCACTGGTATTCCACAAAGGGAGTTGCACTAAAATCTAAAGGCAAATTTCACGATCTCCCTATCGCAATTGTTTATTTACTCCGGCGCAACGACTCAAAAACCATAACAGAAGGTCGCCGCACTTTAGAGAACATCCGAGATTTTGAAACATTACGCTCCGAAGAAACGAAAAAATTACGCGCACAAATTGATGCATTTGATTATGAAAAAATAAATTTGGCGAGACAAATCGAAACAATGGAGACTGAAACTAAACAGCTTAAACAAAAGCTGAACTTAGACAAACGCTACACTTCCCAACTGGAAGACTACTGTGGCGATGCTGGCTTTCCAGTTGCAGCTATAAAACAGGCTGTTATTAGCTCCAAATGTGTTGAGAATTATGATCAAGACGACAGTGAAGATGAGGATATTACCCTCATCACCGGGTGCCCTGTAACTCAGGTCGACACCGACAATGAAATTCTGACAACCTCCGCAGTTTTCGCAACAGCAGAAAGCCCGCTCTATCCGTCCCTCAGCCGGCGCACCTCTCACTCGAAGCAAAACAATCGAAACCGAATGAAAACTCGTCTCAAAACAGACACAATTCCAAGAAAATCCGTCAATGTTTCAGTCGTCAAAACAGTTACAGATGCGAACAATGGTGTAACCACCATTACCAGAGCATTGTCTTGTGAAGAAACTTCAAAACATCGTGAGGTTATCGGCATCATGCCCCGCCGCGGCCCGTTCCAGAGTTACTGGGACAAACTAATGCTCCAAGCATTAGTTTACAATCTAGAGCCCCGCGATGTGTGGCAGATAGTTTTGCTTACAGTTCCAGAAGAGTTACACTCTAAAATTCCTCAAGAATTGAGAACTGGAACAATCCTTGAAAGACAGCCCGGTGAAACTAACGACGACATTTATAATAGAATAAAAGAAGTTTTGCTTCAGATGAGAGGACCACCAAAGGCCGAGTGGCATAGAATCCTTGATCTTAAACAATCAAGTAGAGAAACATTTGAGACTTTTGCAGAGCGTATGTGGGTGATTTTTAGAGAATACAGTGGGATAGAAGAATGCGATCGTAACCACGAAATTCTCTTACAGATGCTACGCAATAATGCTGGACCACTTGTTCAGAATGCGTTGGCTCTGGGTGGAGACCCACCTCAGAATACATTCAACGCACTCGTTGAATGGGCCACAAAAATAGAGCAGCGATCAAAATTTCTAAAGCCATGCCCTGTAGCGGCAACTCAATGGGTAGCCGAGAGAGACAATAATGTCATTATCTGTGACTATTGTCATCGATCTGGCCATAAACTTGAACGTTGTTTCAAACTGAATGGTGAATTCAGGAAAACAACTCATAAATCTATGCAAAACCATTCAAGAACTTCTCAAACCAGACAGACAACGGCGATTAGTTCTCAAACAGACATCCTCGATGATCTAGAACGAATGAATGACCAAAAATAGGGATGCGTGGCCTCCATTGGGAGCATTGTTTCCAGCAGCAACCGTATAATAGTAAAATCTAATCTTGGAGGCCGATTAGTCGACATATTAATTGACACCGGTGCTGCTTGCTCCTGCACGAATATCCCGTTACCTCTGACAGACGAGACCATTCAAATCAAAGGGATAGATGACACACTAATGACAGCGACCCTTACTAAACCAGTCCGACTTGATTTGGGTGCAATAGTGCTAACTGAGCCGTTCTGGTATTTACCAGGAAACAGCGAGGGTACTGTTTTGGGCATGGACATAATGGAAAAGCATGGCTTTATTATTCACTGTTTGGAAAAACAAATTGAGATCGCTCCAGAGAAAACGAACAAAAAACAATCGCTCAGAAACCATGCAAGCATTATGTCCATCACCACCTCTGATCAAGAATTACAAGCGTGTCAAAACTCCATGTCTGTGATCAAAACCCGAGCAAATGTGCAGAAAAACCTAGATGTACATGAACCAAACAACATTGTTGACCAGTCAGCCAAGCAGGCAGCAATACGTCGCACAGATTTGACATTGGAAATGTCTGATACATCAGCTACAAGAGCCATCCAGACTACACCTATTGACTTAAAACAACAATTCTGGTGGCCAGCAATGGCTGGAGATGTTGACGGTTGGTGTGTTTCTTGCCTTGTGTGTGCTACCTTTAACCCAGGAAAACCTGGCTGCACTAGACTGTGCAGGCCTAATCCACCCAAAGACCCGTGGGGAGCACTGCAGATAGATTTTGTTGGTCCACTTCCCAGTGCCAAAGGGGGGTACCGCTCTTGCCACGTCATAATTGACAAATTCACTTGCAACAACACTGCAAGAACATTGGCACAGGCTTTAGCGAACCAAATCATCTCTCTGTTTGGAGCACAGCTTCAAATCGAATCAGTCAAGAGCAGCCATTTCGCAGGTTTTCTTTTTCCATTCCAGGAACTCCAGATGCCAAGAAAGCATCCAGAACAACCTGTATCCAGCTGGGTCAACGAGACCTACTTACCCATAGTTTTAACTGTGGGAGATGGGTATGGAAATATTCTATGGGGCCATACACACCTCACATTACACTTCTTTCAAAACAGTCAGTCAAATGGTCCCCCGGATTAGAACCGGAACAAAATTTTGTAACAACAAAATTTGCTGTAGTGAGGGAACCACCCATCTCCCCACTCTCAATATAACAGATAATATACAAATTTCCACGACCTTACAACTTAGTGTCAACACCAAGACACACCTCACTCCAAAATTTGGCTCTATTTAATTAATGTTTTAAAAGCCGAACCATGGACTAGATCCTAAAAAGTGTTATAACACGAAGGATCTAGAGCAAAAATTACATTTAGCTGCATGCATACAGCTCCACATAATTTTTAGACACATAGTTCATACAGATTTACTATTTAACCAAACTTGCTCCGCAGAAGACCAGCACAAAACTTGAATTAAATCTGAGACATGTTCATTTAACTGTTAGCCTTTTCCTTTTCAATTCGACCGGATTTATTGAACGTGACATAGCTTGCAGAACATTCGCAAAAGATTTACTTACAACTACTAGACAAAAGATTCTGTTTACATAAGACTCTCACACATGCCTTAAATGATTTGATTAATGCTCTGAATTTACATCGATGGTTCATGTCCAAAAAGAATGAAAGATGTTAATTATTCAGAATTACTTTTTATTTTCATTGTACTTTTATTGTACTTTATTAATGTCTACCAATAATTAATGCATTGGTTGTATTGGGTTCTTTGTCACTTTCCCACTTATTCACCCAGAACAGGTTTTTCCAAATTCCATCACCATATAAATCAGGTAATAAAATGGGACCACATCATGGGGTATATGACAGTAAGAGACACTGAGACCTGGTTCACTTCTCGCACATGTTGTCATGAAATTCCCAGTTGTATCATCTGTACTTGTAACACTTTAAAGCCGTTCACATGGATACGCAGACACCATCCAGGTGTCACACACACAGTGGTGCGTCGCCCGTGAAATGAACTCAAATCTACATCTTGGGCAGAATACCATTGAACCTGGACATCTCTCCCTGGTGGGAGGACACCTTCTACGTGGAAAGCACCCAAGCTCCAACAGACACCATGGACTGTGCTAAAGAGATGATTCTTAACACAGGTTATCATCTCACTGAAGCCCAGGTGCAGGCCAGTTAGCTAAGAGGACAGTGAAAACCTTGTCCAGTCCATCCACGCTTGGCTCAATATGCAAACACTTGAGTCACACACTTTGCCCTGGTACTCAGCTCCCTGCAACTACCAGATTTACAAAGACTGAGATGATACTACTATGGATGTGGGGAAGGACTGTCAATTCTCAACTTGACCCCTATCGTTTCATTCTGTGTTCATTTTTACTTTTGATGTTTGTTTTTTCCAGATGGCTCTCAGGGGCCAAAAGGGGGAAACTGTAAGACAGTCAAATCCACATCCTGAAGTGTTTTCTCTAACAATGGAAGTTCTTCAAAGACAGGGGTTACAACTGTATCAATCTCACCTATTGTAATTAACTTACATGATTTACATGTCGCGGGAAAGGAACCCCCGAGGGCCAAAAGGTATCTCCTTGTGTTTGTTGGATTTGCATTCAGGGACTGTCTCTGCCTTTTGTTTAGAACTTTCTTTTGAAATGTTGTGAGTGTCAGTGTGAGAGGTGTGAAGGTCTTGGTGATCTATTGTTGCTGTGGAAAATTACCCCTGATGACCCAAAAGGTTCCCGAGTAGGAAGAGTTGATCTGATCTGAATCTTTTAAATATGCATTTTAGCAGTGTCTCTGTTCTGGGAGGATATTTAAGGGAAGGAACAAGAATCTGAGGGGTCTTTCTTTTCTCTCCTTTTCTGGGACCGACTCTCTCTCTCTCTCTCTCTCTCTCTCTCTCTCTCTCTCTCTCTCTTCTTCTTCTTTTTCTTTGACTTCTTGATTTTTTCTACCATCATTTTTACACAACCGGTCTGTTACATTTTTGCTGCATTTTTACTCTGGACATCGCAATAAACTGGTATGTTATCCATTCCCCTTCAATATTAACTTGTTGAGACTTTTGTTTCTATGTGGAGAGCAATCTGACATCAGATATTGATTTAGTCTTCAGTTATATGGTAAATTCATTTGAGTAATGCTTGTACTCTTTACCTCTGAGTTGAATAGAAAAGATTGAGTGTCATGTTTTTCTAACTATTGAGTTGGAAGATATAAACCTCTGAACATCTCAACCTAGATGTCTGGGCTGTTCTTCTATGTTAAGAAGGTCACTGAATGCTTTGTCTATATCTGCCATCACTGAACTAAGATAGGGATTAATCAGAATCCCAAAGACCTTAGTTATATGGTAAGTTTCACTGGACATTATTCAAACCCTTAACCTCTGAGTTGGTCAGATAAGATTGGGTATCATGTTCAATAACCTCTGAATACTCCAACCCAGACATCAGGCTATTCTTCCATGTTTAATGAACAAACTGAATAGTTTTGTTAATTTATAGAAGCCATCCCTGAACTGAAGACTAATGTCAGATCACGAGAAGTTTATTATTATTGAGTCTATATTCTTAATTGTTAATCAAGTCTTTCTCTCAATCAATTTATAAAAGTAAAGTTATTATTATCAAATGGAGTCAGATTAAATTAATTATTATGTATTTTACTTTGAAATCCTCACCTTGACACCGGAACGGCGGAATACGTATTGGGGAGATATTACTATTTGTGTCTAGATATTTCCTCCCCTACACTAGTACTAGATACACCAGTATACTCTCCCGGAGCACAGATCAACCCACTCAAACAAACAAAAAGTATTTTACTCAGTCAGATAAGATTACTAAATGCTGGTTGATACACTGTTTTGTGCATTATTTGGGTAAATAAAATAGTTCTATTATTCATACCTCCGCCTACCATTTATTATTACCTAAGGCATAGGGCATTTAAAAAAACAAAACAAATGTCATTCCGGTGTGCCACCCTTCCACAGTCTGTGCCCCGAGCTTGCCCCCCCAAGAAAAAAATTCTAGGACCGCCCCTGTTTCCAACACTGTGGATGCTCGGTTGATTATTGCAGCAGACAGATAAACAATTAAACGGCTAAAGCCATCTATTCCACCGTGAATGACAAATCTCCAGCTTTTGGTAAAAAAGGGAGAGAAGATGGAAAGAGAAATCTAAAATATATAAGGCATCAGATAGCTAATTGAAAAAGGTTCATGCACAGCTTATTTGACACAAAAAAGGTATGGTACAAAGATGAAATGATTTGGAGTGGGTAGAAAATCTCAATGTTTCATTTGTTCAAGTATTTAAAAACAGTTTTGAAAAATACCGTATTAATTTGTGGTTTCCATCTATGTGCCACATTGCATTTGGTGCAGGAACAGAATACTGCCTCCGTCTTAGCGTGCAATTGGCCAAGGCTCGCACTTCAGTCCCAATTGGGTCCACTCTTCTTAAGGAATCACGTACTCTTTGAACTACAACAACAGCAAAAAAAAAAAAAAGAAAGACAAACTACATAAAATATTAAAGGCACAAATCCGTGTTAACACAGATAATGCTGACAAAAGGTATGATTTCATTTATTAAATACCCCCCCTTTCTTTTTTTAAATATACCGCCATTCTTTTTTTAATCATCCATGTAAGCACTTTTAGCTACATTTTGTACGGAAAGCGTTATACAAATAAAGCTAATTATATTTGTTTGTTTCGGTTAAACTGATGCACAATACAGATTACTGAATACATTCATGTGGGGATCAACTTCATATCAAACTTACTTTGCACTCGTAATCCCCTGGCATGAAGGAATGCTCTCATCATTCTGTACCCTGTGTTTGGGTGACTGAATTGGATTTCTGCAATGACGGCATCCAGCTCTTCATCACAAAGCGCTGAATACATGTCCGACATTCTAAACAAACAAAGAATAATTCCTGAAATTTTACTTGGCAAGAGCCAAAACATATATAATAATAATAATAATAATAATAATAATAATAATAATAATAATAATAAACTTTTATTTGTACAGCGCTAAATCACAACCAAAGGCGTCTCAAAGCGCTTTATACAATCGTATAATATATGATATATTATATTATATATTATATACTGATATATGATTAAAAGCGTCCATTTTCACTGCAACCATTTTGACGTGTATTTGTTGTATCATTAGTGTTATTAGGTACAAGTGTTGCTGCGTTCATTGCAAGGTTAACGTCATTTGCGTCAATAGATATGGAAAACAACTACACTTAAGTTTAAAAGAAATGTGCACGTTTTGTAAATGGCAATTTCTTAATATTATTATTATTATTATTATTATTATTATTATTATTATTATTATTATTATTAGTGTTCTGTTAAGGTGAAACAACAAAGAAGCCTTTAAGTCTAAATTGTTTAATAAATAGGTTAAGAGCAGTTGGTGTAAGTATGAAAGTCATTTCATTTATTTGTTGCATTAAGAGAAGCCTTTATAGAGCGTCGTTGCCACCTACTGGCATCTTTCGGTAGTATTTCTGTTGTAATTTTGAAGCGAACTTTATACCGGAAGTAAGAAACGGGAAACACACTGCCAGCGTTTTCTGATACGCACCCGTTCCTGTAAACCAGTGTTTGTGTGCCGCGAGATATTGTCAGGTGTGCCGTGGGAAATTATCCCATTTGTGTGCCTGTGCAGTCTAGCGCCTGGCAGAGTAATCATGTAGTACTCTTCCATACCAGTAGGTGGCAGCACCAGGTAGCTAATTGCCTTGCGCTTGGAGACAAGCGAATTAGTGACGCATGGATGCAGCGACAGGTGTGTGGATTGTGGATAGCGGGACGACGGTTGAAAGTGATGGATAAGTTTTTGAAGAGGAAAAATGCTGATTCTGAACTGGACCCTGGACAACCCAGATGAAGGCCCTAGTATGAGTGGAGGCAAAGACGGTGACGTCGAGCAAAGTTTCTGGCGTGAGGCAATACAATGAAAGCTATCTTTCATTTGGATTTACTTTTACCGGAGATGCAACGGCACCGACTCCGTTGTGCTTGGTATGTGGTGAAAAGCTCTCCAACAGTGCTATGGTCCCAAGTAAGCTTAAACGCCATCTCCAAACGAAACAGCCCTCAGTTCAAAAGAAAAATGTGGAGTATTTTGTTCGCCTGCGTGAACACACGGAGAAACAGGCAACTTTCATGAGAAAAACCGCAAAAGTAAACGAGAGAGCCCTTAAAGCTAGCTACCACGCGTCGCTGAACTAGGGTTGCCACCTACCAGAGTTACAAATCCGGGACCTCTGGGGGTGAGGGGTGTCTCAAGTCTGTCGGGGGGGGGGGCAACACTACGCTGAACTTGTGGCTAAGTCAAAAAAGTCCCACACTGTGGCAGAGCAATTAATACTTCCCGCCTGCAAAGCCATTGTAAATGAGATGCTCGGACCCGAAGCGGCTAAAGAAATAGCCAAAGTCCCTCTCTCAGATAACACAATCTCCAGACGTATGAATGAGATGTCTGCAGACATCGAAAGTGTGGTTTTGGACAAGATCCCTATCAGTAAGAAATTTGCCTTGCAACTTGATGAGTCTACTGATATAAGTGTTGTTGCAGATTCTGAAGTCGACATTTCACTTTGATTTTCAGAGTGATGACACCCTGGAAAAACTCTCCATCATTATAAACTCTCCATCATTTATGCTCTATTCAGGTTGGAGTATTGCAGGTTGTCAAAGCTCAGCTGTGATTGGCTGCTCTCAGCTCTGAAGTCCAACCCCTCCCACCTCAGACACCTGGACCTGAGTGAGAACCTGCTGCAGGATTCAGCAGTGAAGGTGCTGAGTGGTTTTCTGCAGAGTCCAGACTGTAAACTGGAGACTCTGAGGTCAGTTCACCCTCTTCACTCGACAACTTCTATCACTCTTGTTGTTGTCGTCATGATTTGCACTTGACTGCTGTTGGAAATTCAATTTGCAGACACTGGTTTGTGTTTGAAATGAATGAAACTGGGTTTAAAGGTACAGTGTGTAAAATCCTCCCATCTAGTGGTCAGCTTGCAGATTGCAGATTCAGAAGTGGACATTTCACTTTGATTTTCAGAGTGATGACACCCTGGAAAAACTCTCCATCATTATAAACTCTTCATCATTTATTCTCGATTCAGGTTGGGGGACTGCAGGTTGTCAGAGCTCAGCTGTGATTGGCTGCTCTCAGCTCTGAAGTCCAACCCCTCCCACCTCAGACACCTGGACCTGGATGGGAACCAGCTGCAGGATTCAGGAGTGAAGCCACTGATGGATCTTGTCCACAGCAGAGACTATCAACTGGAGAGTGTGAGGTCAGTACTGGTTTGGAACCAGTGGATGATGGTTCCAGCACCAAAGCCAGTTGATCCCACAGCAGAGGTCCAGTGTTCCCAGTCACAGTGTGAGAGGAGGATGGTGACGTCCAGCTGCTCCTCATTCATCCAACATCTGCTGCCAAACTGCTTCTTCTCTCAGTTCACCACTCAATTATTGATCAGTTCATCTTCATCAGGCCTCAGTATCAGTCCAACACTCCATGGTCACATGACCTTCACATGTTCCACACTAGACATGTGACTGAGAGTCTGCTTCTTCTCACCAGTCACTCCACCATCTCCATCAACAGTCAGCGTCTCTGTGATGATGCGTTCAAGGACCCTGAGTCCTGACTCCTGCTGTCTCTTCTTCTCTCTACAGGTGGAGGTGAGGGAGGATGAGGAGGAGACTGAAGAGGAGCGCTCCATCTTGTGGTGGCTGACAGAACTACAACAAGTGGAGCCAAACAGCAAGCTGTGTGTCACAACTAGTGATGGTGGAGCATTGAACCACTTGAGCCAACTGGTTCGAAGCTTCATGTGCACACGAAACCACCTACTGGCCAAATGTACAATCACAGGCAAGCTGTGTCTGAACCACGTGTGATGCATTGAATTTTTGTGTCTGTTATGTCTGTTGGGAATGACTATGAATTGCAAAAAATGAATGACCAAATAATTTCTGTACATAAATTATATATATATATTTTTTTTTGTTTGTTTTTTCTCACTTATTTATGATTATTTTTATGGGTACTGATGCCAGTGGTTATGGGGATGCTCCAAACAAATTTTGTTGTTAACTTTGTTCAACAATGACAATAAATAAATAACTTGACTTGATAACTATGTGTATGATACATTTTTTGAATGTATTCTGTTTGTGCAATTTTTTTCTGAAAATGGCATGGGTGTAATCAGGCAGATGACAGTGAAAGTGATTGTGGGACTTGGAAAAGGGCATAGATCAGGGGTGCTCACACTTTTTCAACATGCAAGCTACTTTTAAAATGAGCAAGTCAAAAAGATCCACCTCCTATAAAACAGGAAAACATATTCATTCAGAAATATATTTGTAGTCCAATGATAAAGAAAGAAAGGATTAAATGGGTCAACATGTTCCCATGTGCATTTATGCTCATCATTGCACAGAAAACTCATGGTTTAAAATTGTTTAGGTTATATCTGCCTATGTTTGATTTTTATCAATAAAAGTGTGTTTAAGTTAAGATGTTTTGCTGTATATTTTTGTGTTTTCCAGCGCATAGGTTAGGGATAATTGGTGTGCGTGTGTGTGACGCAGACGTTTTGCTAGCAGCATCTCCCAGGATCTTCGGCGCGTCTGCAGTGCGTGCGCACTTTGAAACGCATTTTCCGAGCGAGGCGTCTCCATCAGTTTACGCCAGGATTGCAAGCTCACGCGACAACCCCGGTAGTTTTGCGTGTAAAACAACAGCGAAACTCTTTTTCCTGTCCCTGTCTGGTCTTTATTTGATCTGAATGGTGCCGAAGCCGATACGTCACATTTACCCTGGACACCCTTGTCCAGGGTGTCCCCTGCCTTCGCCCTAAGACAGCTGGGAGAGGCTCCAGCAGACCCCCGTGACCCTGAGTTCGGGACTAAGCGGGTATGGAAAATGAATGAATGAATGAATGTAAAGCACAGCACATATAAGAACAAAATCCAGCACATCGTACATTATGACCAAAATCAACCAGATCCACCGTGTTTTCTAATCCTGCCTGAACGATTCTACCTGCTGTAATTGACGCGGATCTCTCTCTCTCTCTCTCTCTCTCTCTCCCTCTCTCTCTCCATGCGATCGACCCAAACTCCCTTCGCAATTGACCAGTAGATCGCGATGTAATCGCGACGTAATGGGCACCCCTGGCATAGATGCTTGTGTAACATGGACATTGATGTACAGGACAGGGGGCTCCATCCTATCACCTCTCCTCTCCTCACTCTCTCCCTAAGCTCTCAAAACTATCTCCAGACTAAACGCTATCTAGTCTCAAACACTCCAAACTATAAACACTATCAAAAATCTAGTAATCCAAACTCTCTCCAAATCTCAGTTGACTGCAACTCTCCTACAATAACCCCCATTTTGAATGGAGCCTGAGGGGTCTATATAAACCGTTAAAATATGAATTGCAGATATATATACATATATATATATATATATATATATATATATATATATATATATATATATATATATATATATATATATATATATATAAATATATATATATATATATATATATATATATGTGTATATATATGTATATGTATATATATATATATGTATATATATATATATATATATATATATATATATATATATATATATATATATATATATATATATATATATATATATATATATATGGGTCCACTTTTCTGCTGCAGCTGGCCATTTTCCTTTTACACCGTCCGTCAAGAGAGCACTTCCATTAGGAAATAGTCAACATGAAATTTCGTCTTCTACTGACACCTGCTGGTCAAATTGAATAGTTGCAAATATTGTGAAGAAGTTGTCATCTAATTCTAATCCTAAACAATATGGCCATTCGAAGTGAAGTATTAAGACAATTAATCAGGTTTGTACTGCTTGATTAAACACAGTCATCCCGTTCCAGTGCACTAAAACCCACTTCCCTTCAGGACCGTGTCAGCGAAGCCAAAACTTCCTTGAGTGACGCTGTTTCCCAGCATGCAATGCGAGCTCGCGATTCACAATACTATTTCATCACAAACATGGATGTAAAAAATAAAAAGGGACAAAAAATGAAACTTCAGGAACACCAACCAATACAATGCAATACAAGCAGAACTGGGCCAAAGTTTTATATTACGTACACCATAATACAGCCTTCTGGTGGACAAGCCATACTATTTAATCCGTGTCCTCCTAAGGTACTTCCGTGGGAGGAAGCTCATCGTAGACTTCACGTGCTGTGTGCTCGTCACTCCACCACACCAATCACGGTTGAGTGAGTTAGTGATCACGGTTGAGTGAGTTAGTGAACGGAAGTGGAAGTCGGAAATAATGCGCTACAAGTGGATGTGACCCTCACTGAACCCAATTCAGACCACTCTCCCTCCACTTTTTTTGTTTTGTATGAGTATTAAAAAAAAACAACAACAACATAATAATATGGATTTTGACCATGGATGTTTTGGAGTTCATTGAAAGAGGTTAATAAAAAAAAAGGGGTGGGCTGCCATTTTCTTTGTCCCCTCTTTTCTCCTGTTTATTAAGTATGTAGGGAGGTTAGCCTTTCTGTATTTGGGTTCTCTTTCTTTCTTTAGTTAGTTCTTAAGGCAAGCTAGTTGGAGTTTGGTTTATTATTTTGGCCTGGGCCCACCCTGAAGCCTTTGCTGCCCACCGGTTAAGTTGTTTTGTTTATTTCATTTACTGATCAATAAATGTTTTTGTTGAAAACCGCCAACTGCCGTGAGAAATTAATGAGCCTTGGGAGTGGGGGAAGGTGTCCCACACGTTGCGTCTCGGTCCCCCTCGACGGGACGTAACACGGAGTTTTCACCGTGACAGCAGGTTGAGCTCCTTCCGTTTTACAAGTGACGTCGTCACGTTAGCCTGTCCCATCCCTGCTAAATTCTTTAAAGAACTACCGTTAGTAAACTTTTAAATTATAATACACTCTACACTAATTGTAATTTCCTGCCCGTGGTTCTATATTGCAACAGTTGACGGCTCATATCAGCAGATAAGCAGCAACAATCTGGGCATTGCGGGTGATTCATAAATATGTCATTTCTTATTAATTAGCCCATAAGTGTTGTACACCAGTGTGACACCAAATGCTTGTTGCTGACAGCAGTGAAGAAATGACACTCTAGTGGTTCTGCACATTAGTATAAATAGAGTGATTCTCTATCATTACATCACAGGACGGCGGCACTCTGACAGATTCCATGAACCTGGACACTGATGATCCAGACTCCGGTCCAGATGAGCCAAGAGGCCACAGTGGAAACGGGTCAGAGCATGGACTGGCTGCTGAAAGGATCCAGGTAGGTGGCGCTGTCATCCCAAGTTGTGTGGTGTGGAGGATCAGGGCCAAAGTTCCAGATGCTCACAGATGTGAGTCTGGATTCAGGAGGAGTGTTTGAAGGCTGGACTCCCAACAGTGATTGGCTGCTGAGGACCTCTCAATCACAATCAGGTTTTTTAGTGGCTGTGAGATTGAAAGTGAGATTGCATTGTCCAGGTAGGAGGACAGCAGTCAGCCATGTTTCACCTCCAGTCAACACGCAGTGATTCACATGAAGGTCCAAGAGGCCTACAGACCTACACTGAGTCTGGACGTGGCAGTACAGTTGGATCATTGTCTTTGTTGTGTTGTTTGGTCATTGTGATCCAATGTAATGTGAGAGAAGGACGAGTGCAGTTATATTGGAGTGAGTTATTTTTAGTGTAATAGAAGTTATAATGCAGAGTCTGTTTTTATGAAATGTTCTATCACCTGGCATCCATCCATCCATCCATCCATCCATCCATCCATCCATCCATCCATCCATCCATCTTCTACTGCCGTATCTGGAGTCAGGTCTCGGGGGCAGCAGCCTCAGCAGAGACCCCCAGACTTCCCTGGACCCAGTCACCTCCTCCAGCTCCTCCAGTGGGACCCCAAGGCTTCCCAGTCCAGCCCAGAGACCTGGTCCCTCCAGCAGGGTCTCCTCCTGGTGGGACATGCCTGGAACACCTCCCCAGGGAGGCGTCCCAAACAAGACCCCGAGATGCTGGAACTCCTCCCCCTGAGGCAGGGCCTCCCCACCGACCCAGAGAGGGCAAACCACCTCATATCCAGCATTGATTTATCTGTTGGTGATTAATTATAATGTATCATTTATTTTATTTAAATTATATTTGAACTGAATTGGATTTGTTTGTAAAAGTGAGATTTACTTTCATTGATTCATGTGGTTTATGTTGAGACGGAGTGGAGAAGTGGGTATGGCCTACAGAAGGTTTGAGTACACAAGTTATTCAGATACGGAGAATCCCCATGGCAGGACTTCAGGAGATATATAATCAAAGTGTTAAAGCAGCAGAAATGAAACGTCAGTTGAGGTCAAGGTCACACAGGTCAGAGGTTGTGATGGCTTTTATTGTCAGAATATTGAATCATTGAAATATAATGTTTGAGCTCGTAACAAAGTTAGGATGATATAACATAATCACATAAAATAAATGATCTGGTTTCCTTCTGATTCATTGACGTCCTTCTGAAATCTCCACACAAACATCTGGCAAGCATCAAAACCATGAATTATTTTGAGGGAAACTTCTTTTGTCTTACTTATAATTCAATTATGATTTGAGTTCCCATCACAGGTGTTGTGAATCACTTTATCTTTTCCACATGATTTCCTTATTTAAGATCATGAAGCAGAAATAAAGTCTCTTGAAAAGTATTTTTCACCTCCAAAATGAAGATGTTATAGAAGTCTGAAGTGAGAGCAGAGCAGTGTGTTGTTAATGTGTGGAACCTTCATGCTGAGATGTTCCAGCCGTGGATGATGAGAGCAGAAGCAGTGGTTGTGTTGCTGCTGCCTTCACTGAGCAGCTGCTCCAAGTCCTGCTTCTTCCACTGAGGATTCAGCTCCACCAGTGGCTTCTGGGACGTCTCTCCCAGTAACCACAGCAGCTTGTAGGGAGAAGCAGTCCGCCAGCCACCAGGCTGCACTGGGGTCAAAGGTCGTGACACGCCCACACAGTGTTGGTGCGTGCAGCTTGCTGTTTGGCTCCATTGGTTGTAGTTCTGTCAGCCACCAGTAGATGGAGCTCTCCTCTTCACTCTCCTCATCCTCACCACCACCTGCAAAGATAAGAAGAGACAGCAGGAGTCAGGACTCACGGTCCTTGAACGCATCATCACAGAGTTGATGGAGATGATGGAGTGACTGGTGAGAAGAAGCAGACTCTCAGTCACATGTCAAGTGTGGAACATATGAAGGTCATGTGACCATGGAGTGTTGGACTGATACTGAGGCCTGATGAAGATGAACTGATCAATAATTGGGTGGTGAACTGAGAGAAGAAGCAGTTTGGCAGCAGATGTTGGATGAATGAGGAGCAGCTGGACGTCACCATCCTCCTCTCACACTGTGAGTGGGGACACTGGACCTCTGCTGTGGGATCAACTGGCTTTGGTGCTGAAACCATTATCCACTGCTTCCAAACCAGTACTAACCTCACACTCTCCAGTTGATGGTCACTGCTGTAGACAAGATCCATCAGTGGCTTCACTGACGATTCCTTCAGCTGGTTCCTACTCAGGTCCAGCTCTCTGAGGTGGGAGGGGTTGGACTTCAGAGCTGAGAGCAGCCAATCACAGCTGAGCTCTGACAAACTGCAGTCAATCAACCTGAATAGAGAATAAATGATGGAGAGTTTATAATGATGGAGAGTTTTTCCAGGGTGTCATCACTCTGTGAATCAAAGTGAAATCGACTTCAGAATCTGACACTACAGAATAAAATGGGAGAGGGAGGGCGAGCGAACGAGTGCTGCACTGTGGAGTCCATTACTGGCTCTTGATGATGTTGCTGTCTGGGCCCCCTTGCACCAACGTAGGATTGCGTCATCCAAGATGAGTCACTAAGCCTTCAGCGTTCAACCAATCCACAACATGTGTGTCCAGGCTTCATGGGTCGCACTAAACGCCATCCAGGATGAGAAGACACGGATTCATCAAGCCAGGTGAAAGCTCTCCTGGATCAGTCCGCAATGCTCGCGGCTTCATTCCATAGACCCCGGTTATGGAGCTGGGATTGACAGATTGGCCATCTTTGACCTCCTCAGAAGCCTCCATGAGGATTTGTGCCTGGGACGGGGATTCAGACTCTCTACCGTCCACTGTCACAACAACAACCTCATGTTACTCTTTGATGTGTCTTTATGTTTCTATAATAATAATAATAATAATAACAATAAACTTTATTTATATAGCACTGCTCATACACAACATGTGCAACCCACAGTGCTTAACAAAATAAAACAAAACAAAAAAAAGAAAGGTAATAATGATAATAAGAAGAACAACAATCATAATAATAACAATGAGAAAAAATAAAAAGCTCCACTGCCCCTCCCCCCACCCCATACGGACCCACCCCTCCCCACCAACGCACACAGACAAACGCCCACCCCCATATTCACACAGACATTAGATAAAACGGCTTGGCACTGAAGAATCTGATGAGGAAAGGCCACTATGGGGAGCTGTCCACACAAGGGGGCATCATGGCCTGCAGCGCCCCTATGGGCAGACCAGGCGTAGCTCCCACCATGGAGGGCCCCCCATGAGGAAACACTGGCACTAAAAGTATAAAAGGGAGAATAATCATAATGAGAAATCTGTTGGTGTCTGTACGTCCTGATTAAAATTTAGATATATACAGAAGGCGAGATGTCTTATCCGCGCTGCTGGCCAATGGAATCGAACGTCCGCACTGGCGGCCATCTTGCCACAGTCACCTCGCTCCGCCCCTCTCACTCATAACTATGTATTCTTATTGTGCATGTTCTTTTAAATAGCCCTAAATTGCTCTATTTTCAACCGAATTTCGAGCGGTTTGGTTTGTTATAAAGGTTATAAGCATAGTTATGATACTGCATACTTATTAATGATTTATAACCATAGGCTTTCATGTGAAAATAGCAAACACACGCACACACCCGTATTTAATAAAAACATATATGCTAAACGCTAAACTAAACAAACCAGCACTAAATCGTAACATTAATCAAACAGCTCCAACAATAGCTTACAGATGAAATGTGATCCTACAAGCTTTTGTTTGTGGACAGCGACGATTGCTGCATCCATAAGCGGCACAGAAGTTCGGCATTTTTTCAGTCACCGATTTCCTGTAGAAACCATAATGCATGATGCTGTAGCAAAGCAATCCAATTGTAAATCATTTGCAAATTAAGTTAAATTATATAGAAAAAAAGCTATTCTGTCTCTCCATATGTCAAATTGCTTGTTTTATTTACACCTACCAATCCTAATCCCTTTTATCACAACAAGAAAAAAGACGGACTGTAATCTCAGGTTGTCACCGTTCGACTCTGAATCAAACAGGTGGGGGATGAGATATCAGCAGCTCTAGTTCATTGATCACCGTGTCTCTGCTGCTTGAACTGATGAGACTGCGTTCATGCAGCAGCAACGTTATAGGAAACGCACCTCAGCGAATAACTACAACCGACACCACAAATATTGTATGTGAACAAAATAGTAGTTTGTCCTGAAATAGCTGTTGGCTAAACTTAACTTAAGAAATGAAAATCTTAGTGGTCTCAGTCGTATTAACTTGTGCAGCTGCCATAGCACCGTTGTGTTTTTTTTCTCATAGAAAGCTGCACTCTCAACATGTTCAACCATCCAGAATTATTGCTACGTTATGAGCGTTTGTAAGAAAGCAAACCGTGTGCAAAGCCGTCAAGTTTTCAGTGAGATCAGAGTGTTAATGTTTGTTCAGATCACTCACGTTCCCTCACATTCACTACATCAGACCGTGACTGCCTGACTGTGGAAAGATGGCGGCCAGTGCGGACGTTTGATTCTGCGCCGTGAGACATCTAGCCTTCTGTATATATCTATGGTTATAACTAGCGGCCATACAATAAAAGTAGCGTATCTACAAAGATTGCCTGACTGTATAAAAGAAGCGGAAACTTAACGCCGCGGCTGAAGACAGAACAACAAGGCGCTATAAAGGCTGGACGTTTTTTCAATGGAGCTAAACTGCTAAGCTAATACCTGACGTACCATGGGTTTTTCGATTCCTGTACCAGACGCAATGGACATGAAGGGCGACGTATATAACAACTAGACATTCTTTAGAGCACAATGGGAAAACTATGAGATAACAACGCAAGATAACAACTATGTATATATATATATATATATATATATATATATATGTATATATATATATATATATATATATATATATATATATACATATATATATATATATATATATATATATATATATATATATGTATTATGAATCAATTTCTTCTTTTTATCTGCATATTCACATGAACTTTACCTCTTTACTACTATTATTTCTGACCCTAACATTTTCAGCAATGATTTTGGCAATGGTTTATTATTTATTTATTATTAATTATTTATTTAATGTTAGACAGAGGAACAAATTTCGTTCAACATGAACAATATATCAAGGTAACCTTGATATATTGGTAGGGCAGAGCAAGAAGGAAAAGCAACACATGAAATGAAGTTCGTTTCAGTTTTATCTAGAAATAGATGCTTTATTAATCCCCCAAAGGGGGAAATTTGTGTTCAGTAGCCAACATACATAAAAGGACATACGAAAACACAGAGTCATAAAACAAAGTAAAAGTTACCAACGTTTGAATAAATAAATAATAAAGGTGTACAAATACAGAAAATCTCAAGGCGCACACTTGCTATGGTCATCAACCTTTTGCATGGCTGCAGTACAACCAGTGTGCCAGCAGATGACCCCCACATTCTTAATGAATGAAGCTTCGAGTAATGAACCAATTTTCAACACAATAGTCCAAAAGGGTTCAAAGCCTCATGAAGCCTCGTTTGGACATCACTAGACACAACGGCTTCCACTGTCATTGAATGCTGCAAGCGTCAGTTTAGCCGGCATGGAATACCAAATATTGTCATCACAGACAACGGACAACCGTTCTCCAGCATGGACTTTCAAACCTTTTCAACAGTATGGGACTTCAAACACCTCACATCCTCACCATACCACAGCCAGAGTAATGGTAAAGCTGAGTCGGCTGTCAAAATTGCCAAGACCCTGCTGAGAAAGGCAGTGCATGCTGGTGATGACAGATGGAGGGCCGTACTAGCACGGAGGAACACTTCCATAGAGGGACTCAATAGCTCTCCTGTTCAGCGACTCCAGTCCAGACGCACACGCACATTGTTACCCTCTCATCCACCTCTGCTGAAGCCGGCTGTGATACAGGGGGTACTTCCTCGTAAGCTGGCACGGGTCACTGCATCGAAGTGGTGATATGACCAACATGCTCACGACAAGCCCATGATAATGCAAAGCGACACAGTTCGGGTCTTCCTACAACAAAATGGGCCCTCTCGCTCCTGGTCACTGGGGATTTGCACCAACCAATTGCGTGACAGGTCATATGAAGTGGTTGTACAGGACAAGGTATACAGGCGCAACAGGAGGCACATTCGACCGGTGGATGAAACTCTCATCATGCAATCTGATAGTCCCCTGGTGGAAGATGACTGGGACAACAGTCAAACAGACAGCAGACTCGAGCACATAGTTGGTGACAGGAGGGAAGGGGCTTCAGAACTAGAACGGGCTCCAGTGTTGACTGATGTGCCAAGTGTCCCCCAATCTGGACATTTAGGCCTCAAGCAGACCAGAACCAGATCCAACATAAAACCTCCTGAGAGGTACCGCAAAGACTTTGTTGTTTAAACTTTCTGAAGAAGGAATGTCACCTCTTGTTTATTTCTGTGCCACTTTGTTCATGTGGACTGTTCATTTTTTTCTAATGTTTAGGAGAGTGAACTAGTCATTTCTGTTTAACCTGTAGCCAGCTATTGTTGTTGCTGGCCACGTAACTCTCATCCGGTCACTATTGTCCATTTTCAACTGCTTTCTTTCCATATGTTAAAGGAGATGTTACGAGAGTTAACCACTAGATGGCAGCCAAGTTCCATGCAATATGCAGAGACATCTAGTGCGAGTTGATGACGTTGGCTTCCGGGTGTTTTACCTGATGAGCACTGTTATAACTAGCGGCCATACAATAAAAGTAGCGTATCTACAAAGATTGCCTGACTGTATAAAAGAAAGAACGAAACAAGGACAGGAGTTGGGGAAAAAACGCCTCACCCCATCAACAACCACAGAATCAACGAGGCATACGTCCCTGTCACTGTCCCGCCACAAGGGGCGAAACGTCAATGAATGGTAGTTCATGGTTGATGACCCTGCAGCTGACCCGTGGGCACCGAAAGAAGTGCGACAGGCAGCAATGCCAAGCAGGAAATGTCTCCTACCTGTACATTTACAGTAAGTGATAAAATAGCTATATTGCATTTATTTTTCAGTGTTTTAAGAGTCTTTTCATTAAAAAGCTAAATACCATGAAGACACATATTTTGTGGAAACACACCCACTTCCACATTCAGGTGGAGGTCCTCCACCCCCGCGAGATGTCCCGGTGTTGAAACTGTAGGAGGCGGCGACTCTCACTGGAAGTGTCGGGACTGTTCTTCGCTGTAGGGGAGCGCTCCTCGTGGAGCAACTCTACTTCCGGTGTAGGGAATGCGTAATGCAGCGTTTTCTTGCTTTGCATCGCTCCTCTGATGAAGTGAATGTTTTTATGTCCTGCAGCGTGTTGTTTTTTTGTTTATTTTTTTACGTTTGCACCACGATCCTCTTTTTGTACCGTTGTAAACTTGTATTTCTGTTTGTGACTTTGCGTCGTTTCCGTGCTCAAATACGCGATTGTCCCGTATTTGGCAGCTAAAAAAAGCTGTCCCGTAATGAACTGAGACGGGACGCACTTGACTTTGTCTCCACTCCGTCGCCCCGGCAACCCCAGTGTCCACGCTGAGAACTCTGTCCTCCGCAGTTCTTGGCATTTCGGCTCGCAATCCCAGAGGTGGGCAATGGGCATTCATTGCTGAATGTTTAAACCCCCCCCCCCCCCCTCCTTTGGTTGTGGTTTATTTGGTGTAGACAACTGAGTTTGTCTGTTTTTGTTGTTGGCGTCACCACTTTCTTTGGTTGCTTTTGTTTTCTTTGTTTTCTTGGTAAAATTTTGGTGAAACTTTGGGTTTCCTATTGAGTAGCGATTTTGTTACAGTTTGATTTCCTTTTTAGTTCATTACTATTTTGTTCCCCAGTGATCGTTACCTTTTGTTTTGTGTGTGTGTGAAGACTAAAGAAAATGTTTCTTTTGTTTGAACTGTTTAACGCTTGCCTGAGTGTCTCAATGTATTAGTGTATTCATTGTGTTCTCTTTTCTTTTGGACAGGAGTTGGCGTAGCGTGCGGCAGACTGCGTCGGTGGTTCCCCTTCACTTTGCTTTATTTTGCACAGCACGAGGGAAATTTTGCTTTGTAGTGATTCCCTTCACTTTGTTTATTCCCTTTTTTCAGTTTTTCTTAGTTTTTTCTTTAGCCTTTCCGCTCGGCTACGTCCAGCCCTGCTCCCCTTATTTTCTTATGATGTTGAACAATCTTTTTGGTATAGTACTTATTTTTTTTGACACTCACTCAGGCAGCTAAACCTGGTCTTATTGTTTTTTAAAAAAAGATTTTCCTTGGTGTGTTTAAAAAAGAGTCAACTATTTTAAATTGTGATTGAATAAAGCTGTTTCTTTGGAAGTCCGTCTCGTCCTCTCAAATCTCAAAGCGTAACAAACCTGTGTAGCCCGAGGAATTTTATTATAGTCTATTTCCTGGGGTGCAACTCCCCAGGAAACATATTATAGAATTATATAATCCCTATATATGAATTCACATGATCATGGGTGTTATGATCAATGCTCCCTCTAATTTTCCATGTGTCTGGGCATCCGCTGTGGCCACACACCAGTATCACACCTGTTCAAAACCTTGGATCATAGCAAGTTACATGGCTTATTAAAAGAATCAAATTCCAGCAGCAATTTTCATGAGTTTACTTTGAATAGAAGTGATTTGGCCCACTTCAAATGAAAAAGAGCAAAATCTTGTTGTTGATGAGATGTGTAGTGTGTTATATGTGAGAGTCCTGCTTTAACCATAGGAAGAGTCCTGCTTTGGCCTGGCTGAGGTCCAGTTGTGGCCTGGCTGAGGGTCATGTTGCGTCAATGTGCAGTGGCATGCGCGTGATAGATTGAAAAATAAGCCGAAGTGATAGCTCTTCTCTGAATAGACAAGTTAAGCCAGTGTGCTGCAGTTAGCCAGTGAAAATAGAGCGGAGTGGCACCTCTTCACGTTGTTACGCAATCTATGTCAGCGCGGCGCTGCAGCCTGGAAACTTTCTCTGCCTTTTGGACTCATACGGTGCAGCTGGAAGGAAAAAAAACATCATTCCGAAGGCGTAGCGGTGCACCGCCTAATAAAAGCTCTAAAATTATTAATTAATACGTTTCTGTTGAATTTTATTTTATGTGCTACATAGAGTTCCTTGTGCGCTGAGAATGTGCAAGTAGTGCGCGATTGCGCAAGCAAGCAGCTTAGAGGGAACATTGGTTATGATGCAATAATAAATACACTGTGAGTCAGTAAAGTACCCGTTCTCTACTTGTTCTGTAAAATAGTGGTGTGTGTGTGTGTGTGTGTGTGTGTGTGTGTGTGTGTGTGTGTGTGTGTGTGCCAGATAAATATCATCTGTTTCCCACATTGACTGATGTGCTTTTGAAACTTTGATCTTGTCTTCATGGTGTTGACTTTCTAAATGTCTGTGGTGAATACATGGAGATCTTGACAGAAGAGAAATCTACCAACAAGCAGAGACTTTATCCGGATTGTCTTGTTGCTTTATTGCTTCAATTCAACAGTTGATCATTGACTTGACATTGTTATGCATTATAGACTGATGGTATATTTCATGACTTATTGATTGACTGTTGTCACATTGAGCCAACAAGCAGAATCAAAAGACAAAATTCTCTCACAATATTTACATGCATTCATCTGATTGTTGACAAACGGATCAACAGTCAGAAGGTTGATCAGATGGATGAGTTGTTGAAAGGTCAAAGGTCAGGGTGGAAAGGTCCAGAGTGGAAACAGACCTCAGCTGTGTTTCCACAGTAATAAACTTGTCATGTGGACTAATGACACATTATTAATCTGCGGGATGAATGGGCTGCAGAGGAAGAGAAACAACGTGGCACAAACATCCAGCAGGTGGACAACAGTCACCAGGAGCACCAACAGGAAGTGGCGTCCAGGCCCCACCCACCCTGTGATTGACAGCCGGAGACACTGGGTAACAAACGTCAAGACAGAAGAAGAATCAAAGGTGAGAATTCAGCTCAGAGTCTCTCTGACGACTTCAGTCACACTTTCATCAACTCAGCTGAAGAACCTGAAGGAACATAAAGTCCAACATGTAGCGGCTGAGTGAAGGAGGTCTGGACTCTGTGGAGGAGCTCCATGGTTCCAGAGACGCTGTAGAAGGACAGAAGACCTGCTCTGTGGTCCAGGTACACTCCCACTCTGGAGGACCGAGGACCTGAGACACGAGTACTGATGTTGTTGTGACGAAACCAATATTCACCTGGGTAACAATATAAACTCCAGGATTTGTCATTTGCTGTGTCTCAATTCAGGTTCTGCACCCTTGAGGCCGAATGTCCTCCGTCTGAAGGAAGCGTTCTTAGAGTTCCCAGCCTAGAAGGACGGACCAAACCCCGCCTCCCCGGTAACCACTCGGGACGGTCTAGCCTTCGGCGTATTTCCTCGTTTCGTCACCGCCGTTCCCTCTGGCTGGCCAACCCTGGAAGTGACGTTTTTATAGTATCACGCTAACCATTGGTTTGCCATCTAACGATGCCGTTGAATGTTCAAATAAATAAAATCCTACGTTAAAAACTGGATACTTTATGTGAAACGTCAATATTTAGATTTATATGTCGTGCCTTAACCAGTACATGCCGCTAATTTCAGCTGACTTCCCAGGATCCCACGATGGTTTGCAGCAGCACGCAAAGCATCATGGGATACCCAAGTACGCGAAGGATAGTAGCGGTGTATCCTTGGAATCGGCTAAAACGAGTGCGTATTTACGAGTGCGCATTTTGAGCGTCCTAAACACCCTCGGGAATTGGGACAAGCCTTCGCGCAATGCGATGACGCAACTTCCTTTCAAAATGCGCACTTCAAGGATGCAGAACCTGAATTGAGACACAGCAATTGAATCCAAATCTACTTTCCTCTGACCTTCCTGCTCTGCCGATGTTCCTGTAGGCCACTGCTACACCAACCCCCTAAAATAAACCACAGAAGTCCCTCCCCCTTCTCCACTCAACCTCCCAGTAACATCGTCCAGTCACACCTTCTCTACTCAGGACCTGCTTCTTGTCAGTGAATCTGTCTGGATGATCACAATAAGACTGAACTTCCTCCATGAATGTCACTTTTCTGTTCTCCTCAGATAATAACAGACGTTTGTGCACTGTGCAGAACTTGCTGTATTTCATCTCTCAGCTTGGTCCAGCTGCTGCCACGTCCTCAAAGTATCTCAGAGGACGGATCTCCAGGCTGGAGGAGTCTGGAGACGGACTGAGTGCTGGCAGTGAGGAGAACCTGTGGAGAAACTGGCTGTGGTCCAGTGTGTGTGAGATCTTCTCCAGCTCAGCGTCTCTCCTCTTCAGCTCCATCATCTCCTGCTCCAGCTTCTTCTCAAGCTCTTTGACTCCACTCACTGCTGCCCCCTGTGTGGATCTGACCTGCTGCTGCACCTCAGAGCGTCTTTTCTCCAGCAGACGGATCATCTGGGTGAGGATCTTCTCGCTGTCCTTCACTGCTTTATCAGCAGAGCCGTTGATGGACTCCACCCCCTTCAGGTCTTCCTCTGTGTGCTGGATCTTCTGCTGGATCTTCTGCTTGGTCTCCTCCAGCTCTCTCTGCCTCCCAGGCCTCTGTACTGCTGCTGACACTGTCTGATGACCTTTATGTTCATCCATACAGCATAAAGCACAGATGATCTTCTGATCAGTGCGGCAGAACATCTTCATCACCTCATCATGACGAGGGCAGATGTTCTCCTGGAGCTGCTGGCTGGGTTCCACCAGCTTGTGTCTCTGTAGGGGAGCAGCATCACGATGAGGCTGGAGGTGAGAGTCACAGTAGGAGGCCCGACAGACCAGACAGGACTTGAGGGCCTTCAGTTTCCTCCCAGTGCAGACATCACAGGCCACATCTCCAGCATAGCAGTGATCAGCAGGAGCATCTTGGAGTCCAGTCCCCCCCCCCCCGCAACGAAACTTGGCACGTTAACTTTGCAGACACGTTAGTGTAGCGCGACAGCAATAGGCATATAGACGTAGATAAGATAAATTTACATAAAATACCAGAATGTTTGTCAATTTTTCATTAAAACATATTTTATTTATTTAGTTAGATAAAAATGTTTCCTCCCAGCACAATATGTATTTGTTAATTTAACTCACATTCCTGCCATCATCTTAACACAATTCAGTGTCACTTTTAAGTTGGAAAAGCATAATAATTAAATTACTTAAATGGCACATTTCAAGTAAAACTGTTGCTATTTAGTCTATTTGTGGTGGTATGTGAGTTATACTTCCCATAAAAAGACTTCCTTTTACATCAAGAATATTTAAATTTTTCATAGATGACTCCCAAAGAGACAGACATATTCTGTCAAGTTCTAACCTGAAGACCACTCTGTCTGGTCCAAAAAGAATTATATTGAATTGAGAGCAGCTGTTCTTATTTTCTCTTTTTTGAGAGAGATTTGCTCAGATTTTCAGTTGACCTGTTAATTTGATTTCTCTGATTAAAATTAAAACAAAGTCTGATATTTGGCAGCTTGTTTAATTCTTATACATAGGTATAAAATACATTTTTTATAATAACATTCACGAGTTTTCGTTGTAAAAGTCATCATTTTCATATACACAAGTTGGACGTCTAAAAGTATCGGTATCTGTATTGGTATCGGGATACTAGCCTTGGTATCACCTGGTATCGTATCGAAAGGAAAAATAGTGGTATCGCACATCCCTACTTCCACACACACACACACTATACTGTAAATGGCTGCAGTTTCCTTTACAAAAGTGCTACAGACATCATTCAAACATCCACGTGTTTGTCTCATCAAGACCTATATTTTACATTTGACAGCCACTTAAAAAAAATGCAGGTCAAAAATATGCATCATTTGCATACACAGGCATATGATGATTAGACCTCTTCTCCCTCTTTGTCAACACACAAATGCCTGCAGTTTCCTTTAGAAAAGTGCTACAGACGTCATTCAAACACCTACGTGTTTGTCTCATCAAGGCCAATATTTTACATTTGACAGCATCCTCCCAAAAAAAAAATGGAGGAGAGAAATCTGCATCATTTGCATAGACTTCTTTCAGCAGATGTCGCCGGGCGTTGGCAAAGGACGGGGGTCAATTGCGGGCGTCGACAGGGGTCAGGCGTCATTGGGGGTAATCGGGCATCGCGTCGTCCACGGCGGCTCAGTCCCGCAAACGCTGCTTGCAGCTTTAATTTATTGTTTTGATTTAATTTAATTTATTAGTGTTAATGGCTGCTGAAAAAAGGGGATGAATAGTTCAAATTCGAGTTGAAAGTAAAATATACAAATGTTGGAAGTACTAGTAATCATTACTATGTACAGTTATGCCCATCTGTTATCTTTGTTGGGCTTGAGTTTATGATTATTTTTTTTACCCTGTGCATCTTTTGTTTTGTTAGTAGTACTTGTCATTGCTCCAACACGAATAAACATGTTGCGTCCCACTAGATGGCGCATTTGCCTTATTTACAAGCACCATGGTCATCGGAGCTGATCGCTGCCACTCTCAGCAGCGTGCGTCTACTAAGGTCTACTAAGATTCCACAATCTATTACACCTCGTGAGCAAAACAGGCTACAGGTAAAATTAAACATCTTCAGTTGAGCAACTCAGGCAAGTTAAAATGATTTAAAAACAAACAAACACTATAATACTAGGAAAAGAATCCTCTATATGTCAATAAATACAACAGATTGAGTATTCATAAAAAAAAATTGCTTACTTTAAATAAGAAAATCCAACAAACCAACAAGTGCAACACTAAAAAGCAAACCAACAATCAAAATAATGCTTAATTGCCTTAGCTTCGTCCCACAATTATCAGCTTAGCTACTAAGAATAACACACATTATTCACCTGGACAGAAGGAGGTTCTGAGGAACATGTTGGTCCTGGAGCTTCCTGGTCAGGATGTTCGGGAGATCCCTCGGGCTCAATGTCTGCAGCGCCAACATATTTTAGAATTGCTCCTGCAGAGACAAAGCTCACTAGATCATCAAGCAAAACAGATCAGAAGCACATTTTCCTATTTTATTATTACAGTGATGTTGCAGTAATATAGGAAAATTAAAAATGTATTTGTTTTTAAATTAAACATTATGATTGCAGTGTCCCTTTAAAGCTTTTACCCAATTACAAAACTGTCACTTTTAAGAGTTTTTGGCATTTCTTTACACAATGTACTAGTTAAAGTAATAAAACTAAGATAAATGACCCACTACCACAATAGTCTAAAATAGTCAACACCATGCCAAATAAAGTATTTCCATAAAATATTTATTTGAATTATAAAACAGTAGCACATTTCTAATGAAGGGCCTACAAAATACAAACTAAGCTTAGTAAATTCATCCTAAGTTAAGGCTAAAATAACATTAAGAGTCAAATATGTGAGAGACAACTTCCACTGAACAATAACAGGGGACTGACTACAACAACAATTACAACATGCCCTCCCTCACTCCCTCCCTGTTAGAATGTGAATAAACGGGTGTGGAGTCAATCAGTCATTCCCATGGCAGGATAGGCCAACATGGCAGGATATGGTCAACTTTCATAAAACAAACAAAAACGCTGATTCATGACGAACAAATATTAGCCAGCCAGCTAACATTTATCCGACGCTAGCTAGCTGGCTAGCAGGACAAATAAACAAACTTGGGGGGGGGGACAACAGCGTTTCACCTCCACCTCTCCAGCCCACATAAACAAATAACTTACCTTTCCCCTTTGCAAGTTTTTCTTGATCAGTTTTCTTTTCCTTCCGTTTTTCCGCACCGCTGGGATAACTCCTTTTTGATGCCATTATGGTGTCTGTTTGTTTTTAATCCTCTCGCTAACGGGAACGAATGACAATTATTTATATTATATAAGACAATTATAAAACACAGTTGTTGTGGTTTTATATTAAAGCAGATAGTCAAACGTAAATGTAGCATGGTAATGTTGCGAAGACACATTTATTTTTGTTTTTCTTTGTTTCTTTAGAAGCTTTTATTTTGGTTTTCTGTGGAAGCACAATAGACAACACACATGTTAACGTCCGCTACTACGGTTCGCTCCGCATACGTCTCACGAGCCACTTGAGAGACTTCCTGTCGAGCGTTATCTACTTTTTACATTTCAAAACACAGATCCATACCCGACTTCGACTTGAACTTATTAATCATGTCGTTTCCCACATTCAATCTTACTCGTATACGTTTAAATATTCACATTTCTACTGAATAAACATCCCATAACGTTAAACGAACACTAACGTAACCGAGCGTCAACCCCGCCTCCTGGTAACCTAGCAACGGGCTAGCCGTTGTTTCCTCTTCGCTAGGTAATCACTCAGAGACGATACATTCAAAACGTAAATTTAACTCACATACCCTCGATCTCAGACTTCAATTACGAAACAGCCACACATACATTTGCTCTTATTTTCAACCATTTCCCCTTCTCACCTGTGGAAGCACAACAGATAACACACACGTTAACGTCCGCTACGACGGTTCGCTCCGCATAGATCTCACGAGCCACTTGAGAGACCTCTCTAGCGTTATTCCACGGGGCGAACACGACCTCCACTGGTAGAAGTGGGTAACTGCACCCTGCTCACTGATCACTCTCACACACGCCACAAACCACAACAAAAGCAGGAACAGTGCTTTGCCACAATTATGCTACATAAACACGTCCTGGTCCCCTCTGGATCCTCTTTTCCGGTCCTCGCGATCACTCTCTTGGCTGCGGTGGGCATGGTTCTGCCCGCGGTGTCTTCCTTTGTCAGGGCATTCTCTGGCCCAGTGACCCATTCGGCCGCAGATGTGGCACGCCCCCTTTTCGCCTCTGTCTCCGCTAGTCGCCCTTCGTCGGTTGTCATTGTTCCTGTAGGGCCGTCTCGCCGTGTCACTGAGGTGCTTCATCATGGTGAGGGAGGCACGCTTTATCTTCTTGTCCTCTGCATCGCTGGCCTCCTGCAGAAGCCTCTCAGCGTGCACTGCATGACGTCGGACCTCTGTCAGCCGGGCATCTTCAATCGCCACGCAGCAGCTTGTGTTAACTGCTTTGGCGATCTGGGGGAGCAGCCCTTGTCTGAAAGCAGTGATGAGGCTGGCCGTTTGGTTGACGGCAGTCCTGATGAACGTGGCGACGCTGCGGCGTCGGTGCTGGAGTGCGCAGGGTTGTACGGTGGTAGCGTTGGATGAGGGCAGGCGGGAGGAGGGAAGACAGGCATGTCCAGGAGAGGGTCCCTCGGGCCTGTAAGAGAAGGATACAGACGATTTGGTGCATTTGAATGCTCGTGTGTGAGTGGCTCCTTTTCTCCCTCCTCTGGGGAGTGTGTGTGAGCGTGTGCACCCTCTGCCGTTATCTCTGTCACCCCTGTGCTCCAGCGCCCAGCGCTGTTCACACGTTTCTTTACTTGTTTCCTGTCCCTGACCTCTGCTTCAGGTTTCCAGAATGAAAAACACCTTTCATGATCTTTGATGATTTGAATCTCCCACCTGTTTGGGTTTTTCTTTTTTGTAACCTTTCCCTCGGCTATATTCAGTTTATCCCGGAGGTTTCTCAATTCCTCCATACTCAGTGATCCCCCCTCTGGGAAACCATACTTTTCAACCCAAACATCCAACATATCAAGACAATCTGGACCGTATTTTTTCCGCATGTCGTCCACAATTTGTCCCCCCTGGGGAACTGCAGCAGCCACTTTGCTCTGGTTCTTCCCCATCCCTGTCTAGACTTATTACTTGTAGCTGCACAGGTGTCCCTGTGCCCCCTTTTTTTACTCAGGCGCAAAAAGGTAGAGAAAAAATTCACCCCTTCGGTACTTAGTCACCAAAGGTTTTGCCCGCTCAGCCCTCACCAACCTTCTTGGATATCTGGTGAGCGGGACAGGCCCGCGATATGACCTTGACTGGCGCGATATGACCTTGACTGGCGCGATATTATGATTTAGCGTACATTACGCTCAACGTCATTCCGTGCGGCAGGTAAAAAAAAAGGTGGTGTTGTCCCGGGTGTCCCAATTCCATCGCAAGCCGATCGGAGCCGATTATCACCCGGGTCGTTTGTCGGGTTGGTTGACCCGTTTTGTCGTGCAACAGCTGCAACTGCAAAGTGCAGGCTTCAATTTACCGACGCCTTACACATGTGATGGCATGGAGACTGTGCATTGTAGCAACATCAGTCCCCTCAGAGAGAATCTTCTCCAAAACAGGGCAGATATTTACAGAGAGAAGAAACAGGATCAGCCGCACAAAGATGAGGCTCTTGGTTTTTCTCATTGTCAATCTTCACTAAAGGACAAAACTGTTATCTGAATGCTGATTTTTTTTTCTTTTTGTTTTACACATTTTAATTCATATTTTGTTGTGTGAGTTTCTGTAAGCGTATGTTGTTTGACTTTACATTTGTGTAGTAGTAAAAAACTAAACGTTTAAAATTGGTAATAGTTATTTAGATAGAGGCACCTAGACCCACCTGTGGGTCATAACACCCCCTCTCTTAAGAACTAAACCCTATTAGCATACCTACAAACAAAACTAAACAAGAAAAACCTCAGTTCCCCTGAAATAAGAATTCCGCAGCTAGTCCACATGTACACGTGATAACGCATCTGCCAACACATTATCAACCCCCCTTCCTGTGGCAAATCTGGAGATTGAAGTCTTGCAGGAGCAGAGACCACCGCATGTACGGCTGGTTTGATTGCACATCCTATCCAGGACCACGAGGGCATTATAGTCTGTAAAAACCTGACCCCAAATTAACATCAAGATGGGCACTGTCAGAAGGAGAGCCAAAGCTTCTTTCTTAACTTCCCAGAATTGACTCTGTGTGCGTGCTGCTTACTTGTGGCATGTCCCTCTACTTCTATGTCATGGTGCAAAACTGACGTATGGCGGGGGTGGTCAGAAAACAATAGTGGGTGGCTCTCAATTAATTTAACAATATCATGACGGGCTGATGCAGGCAAATGGGACAAAAACAAGCTTAAGTTATTCATAATTTCAGAGTTTCCCAGGCGCGCCGAATGAACACCGATTTTTTTTTTTTTTTTTTTTTTTTTTTTCATGAGCCCTCCCTCCGCCAATGGGCACGGAGGGGGCGGAGGCTCAGGCGACACATTCTTCCTAGCGACGTAACGCCCGGTTCACACTGGACGCGGAAGCGCCACAAAGCGCCGCAAAGTGCCGAGCGCTTCCATTCGGCGCCCATGTTAATCAATGTAGTAGTTCACACCAGACGCGAACAGGCGCGCGGCTCCCCTCGCGGATCGCGCCATGCATCGAACGTCAGTTCACTGGACGTGGAAGCGAAGCGCCGCCGAGCGCTTCCATTCGGCGCCCACGTTAATCAATGTGGTGGTTGCGCGGCTCGCGGCATGCATTTGTTGTTTCGGCGTCTGCTCTATTTCGTGCGCGAGCCGCGAGCGGTCCTCGTCAATAGTACAGGAAGTCGCTCAATAAAAACGAGAAAATCCGGTGAATTTTCAAAATAAACTAATTTCAAAATAAAAACCCAATGACAAATTCGATCATATATCATATTTGTATGTTATATTTGTCAGTACATTCTATCAGAGTGCGAGAGACATTAAACACACACACACACACAGAGGAAGACTTGATCAAAATACGTCTGTTTGATCCTAGAGATGCCAGTCAATGATCATTATGAAAGAGGTCTTGTCTTGAGATGGACACCTGAGTGCGTGTTTCTATTTATTTACACACACACGCACAAAAGTGAGCTATGGAGCGGGCTGGCTACGGGGCGAGGGGGGGGCGATGACGAAAATGATTTTTTTAATTTTATTTTTTTTAAAGAAAAAAAAAAGTGAAAAAGTGGGAGTGAAAAAAAGAGTGCAGCTGAGCAGAAGCGCTTGTCGACCGTCGCGGAGCTGTTCGCGTCTGGTGTGAACCAGTTGGAGCCTCGCTCGCGAAATTCGTTGGCGCGGCGCTTCCGCTTCCATTGAAATGAATGGCACGAGCCGCGCGCCTGTTCGCGTCTGGTCTGAACCACTACATTCAGTGCGTTTACATGGCACTAGAGAAAATCGAACTATTGCCTTAGTCCGATTATGATCGGAGAACTCACGTGCATGTAAACACCTTACTCCGATTATGATTGGATTGGATTATGATTGGAGTTTGAGAACTCCGATTGGAATCGAAGTGTTGTTGTAGCCCTCCAACAGCAAACAACGTTCTTGTCTGCCTTTTAAAATAACCAGGAGCACAAGAAATAGGGTACACCTTATCTGCAAAGCAAGTAACACGTACATTATGAACTATCGTTCCATATCATAATAGATTTAATATGTCAACCGAAAGCAGCTGACCGGCTGAAAAGACTCACTCCACCCCCTAGTGTTGGGAGGAGGACCCGTCAATAATTTGAATTTCTCAGCTGCATGTATACGGGGACCAAGGTGAGAACTCCGATTGGACGAGAAAACCGAATGATTGCTTAGTCCGATTAAGCTCTGCATGTAAACGCACTGATTGATTAACATGGGCGCTGAATGGAAGCGCTCGGCGCTTCGCAGCGCTTCACTTCGCGGCGCTTCGCAGCGCTTCACTTCGCGGCGCTTCCGCGTCCTGTGTGAACCTGGCGTAACTTTTCAACATTTTGACGTGGCAGACGCGGGACGATCGTTTTCTATCAGGAGTGTGCACTACATAATCTGTATCGGAAAGTTTGCGCTCCACGACATACGGACCAGAAAAACCAGCCTGCAAACCGGAACCAGGTAACGGCAACAATACCAACACACAACGCCTGTCTCAAAAACTCGAGCCACAGCTTTCTTGTCAAACTGCCGCTTCATTTTAGACTGGCTGGCGACAAGAGTTTGGTGAGCAGTTTCACAAGCACGATGCAAGCGTTCACGGAAAAAAAATTACGTAATCTAACTCATTATTCTCTACTCGTTTAACATCGGAAAGCCACTTACCCCTTAACAGACGCAAGGGTCCTCTCACCGAACACTAAATCAGCTGGGCTGAACCTGAGGGACTCCCACACATACAATCGACGACTGAAGATACACTTTATGCTGCGGAACCATCACTGTGCTCATTTTAACCCCACACACACACACACACACACACACACACACACACACCCACACACACACACACACACACTAAAATATACGAATTGCAGTAGGTTGGTTTTGTTGCTCTTGGTTGTCCGTTAGTTTTTTGAGAGTTAGTAGTAGATAGATAGTAAGTTTGATAGATGGATAGAAATAGATAAGTTAGTTAAAGTTACACACACACACGCACACATATATATATACATATATATATTAACCTCTTTCAATGAACTCCAAAACATACATGGTCAAAATCCATATTATTATTATGTTGTTGTTTTTTTTAAATGCTCATACAAAACAAAAAAAAAGTGTCACATCCACTTGTAGTGCATTATTTTTGCCAGCAAGCTTCTCTTGTTACGACTGACCACATTGACCCATATTTTCCATATACTCACCTGAATCAGGTACCCTGCAAGGGCAACGACCTTCCCCGAGGTGATCGGTGGAGTGACGCGCAACCAGCACGTGACCTCTACGACGAGCTTCCACCCACGGAAGTGCCATAGGAGGACACGGATTAAATAGTATGGCTTGTCCACCAGAAGGCTGTATTATGGTGTACATAATATAAAACTTCGGCCCAGTTCTGCTTGTATTGCAATGGTTGGTGTTCCTGAAGTTTCATTTTTCGTCCCTTTTTATTTTTTACATCCATGTTTGTGATGAAATTGTATTGTGAATCGCTAGCTCGCATTGCATGCTGGGAAACAGCGTCACTCAAGGAAGTTTTCGCTTCGCTGACACGGTCCTGAAGGGAAGTGGGTTTTAGTGCACTGGAACGGGATGAATGTGTTCAATCAAGCAGTACAAACCTGATTAATTGTCTTAATACTTGACTTGGAATGGCCATATTGTTTAGGACTAGAATTAGATGACAACTTCTTCACAATATTTGCAACTATTCAATTTGACCAGCAGGTGTCAGTAGAAGACGAAATTTCATGTTGACTATTTCCTAATGGAAGTGCTCTCTTTACGTTGGGTTTTTCTCATAATTATTTGAAGTGTAGGCCTGTAGTTGATGAGGAATCACGGTGTGCTAACGCTACTCAAACAGCTTCGATGAAAAAAGGGAGTGTGATTTGGGTTTGTGGTACATTATGACAATCTTGGACTTGCAAGACTGAGGCGACGGTTCAATTCCCATCAACGTGTATTATATATGTGTTATTTAGCTCATCTATTCTACATATTAAATAGATCACATTTGACATCTGACCCACTGAACACTTACTATTGAACATATTTTTAAACTATGGGCTATTTAGTCTTGTTTTAGGATATAATATAATTCATTGCACAAACTGTCAGGCTATAGTATAGTATAGAGCTATAGTCTACTACAATCAGTCGTGCCAAAAAAGAGACATTGTCTTTATTTTTCATTTTTATTTTATTGTGTCAGCATTGAACCGTACAACCATGTAGTGTTGTCCAACAAGAATGCATGGCGAATCAAATCCCAAACAACCTATGAAACAATGAACACGTTTCTATTGCACTTCATTTTATTGAGCACTAGATGACCTCCTCGAGCACTGTGTCATTGAAGCCTCGAGTAATGAACCATTTTTTGAAACAAGTGTCGAAGCTTCAACAAAGCCTCCATCGGCCATCACTACCTACGGCTGCGTGCTCTAACACCATTTCAGAAGTGACAAACTGCAGACTTGGGAGCGCAGGAGGGATGACAGTCAGGCTGGCTCGACTGCTCCTCCTTCTCAGCCGTGGCGCGTCCAATCAGCAGCAGACATCCAGGACCGCACCTGCAAGGCGTCATCCACTCTCTCTCTCACACACACACACACAAAATAAATTGTGTTCAATCATGTTAAACTTGGTTGGGGCACAGCCATGGCTCTTTATATTTTATTTTTATTTTATTTTGTATTTTATTTTGAAGTTAGTGCTTTGCATTCTGGGCGATCCTCAGTACAGAGGAAGCCCATGAAGCAGGTGAGACGGTCTCCTCCCTGCTGAGACAGAAATTAATGCAATAAGTCATGTAACTGTGTTTCAGTGTTTAAATGTGTGCTGGTGTCTTTCATTTATTATTATTTTTTTATTATTTATTTATTTATTTTTTTAGCAAAGTTCGTTTTTATTTTTATTGCTATTAAAAACGATTAGCATGCTAGCATGTCCATTAGCAGGACACAGCTCTCATACGGAGCACGTTGTCTCTGCAGGAGGTGACCAAGTTTCACGGAGCAAGTTATGGTTGTGTCCCATTCTGTTTCAGGTATGTGTGTGTAACTGGAAGAATGTTACAGTGTATAAAAATGGAGCTTTAGGGAGTGAATTTTTGAAATTGCGAATGTCATTTTTTTGTATTTTGTAGAAAAATGTATTTTATTTTTAATATTATTTGTATTGTAGAAACAACAACTATACGATCACTACTTCAGTACAGAGGAAAACCATGAAGCAGGAGGTGACCAAGTTTCACGGAGCAAGTTATGGTTGTGTCCCATTCTGTTTCAGAGAATAAACTGCTGCTCCACACCTGACTTCTGCAAGTCTTCATTATACAGCAAGCAGGACAGAATAGGAGAGGTCACATTGGTGCCGTGACTCGAGACTCTTTTGTTGTGCTACCGATGCTGCAGAGCGACCCGGGGACTGTTCTGCTGCTGCTGTTCATCTGCGGTCACTGAAGTCGGTCAGATTTGTTGCTTTTGTGCAGTGTTAGATATCAGATAGAGGGTTTATGTACTTTTATTAGATTTTTTTATTTTTTTATTTTTTTATTTTTTTCAGTTTCCAGTCTAGGCCTTTTGTGGTTTCATCCTTTTGTTTTGTGGTATTGTGTTTTGTTAACTTTTTGGAAAGATGAGTAATCCTCAGGGTAATGTTTTTGTAACTCCTTTCGGTGCTGGCAGAGGGAGGGGTTTTATGCATCCTTCAAGTTTACTGTTTGAGAGTCCTGTTCAGGGGGGTGGTGTAGTGTTGGGTAATCAGTGTACACCTGGGCGCCCCTTGCTCAGTACTGGTGTTATCCCTCCCCCCAACTCAGATGCAAACCCTCATGCCCTTGCTAGCCAGGGCACGCGTTCCCCTGTCCCGGACAGGCACAGCATGTGTTCCCCTGCACCTACCCCTGATGTTATTGCTGCTAGTATTGTAGGTCAGATGGGTGATGCATTGATTCAACAGGTCAGCCAGCGGGTGGCACAGGACATTATCTCTCACCTCAGTGCATCTGTCACTACCCCTTTACTCAGTGCTGCCCCTTCACCTGCCCATGCTGATATGCTAGCCAGTTCCCCTTTACATAGTGCTACCCCTCGACCTAGCCATGCAAATGTGTCTGCCACAAATGCTTTTGACGTGTCCCATTTGCAATATGTCCCTCATTGAAAGCTGAAGGAGCCCCCCTGCTTCAGAGGAGACAACTCAGACTCCGTTTCCGTTTCAGACTCTGTTTCCGTCCAGGAGTGGGAGGAGCTCATGAGGAGTTTCATTAAGAGGGGGAATCTGCAACCTGAGGAACAAGCGGAGGAGATCCTTGTTCATCTTGGTGGCAAAGCAAAGGATGTTGTCAGGTTTGGGACCAGGAACAGTGGTATTAACATCACCTGTAACCCCGATGCCATTTATGGTCTCTTGCGGAAGCACTTTGATTCTGTTCCGTGTTCACCACTCCCATTAGCAGACTTTTACACCACTCTTCCTGGGAAGGGTGAGGATGCCTTTGACTACTGGCTTAGACTGAACCGTGCTGTTGACTTGGCCATTGAACGTCTGAAGGAGCAAGGAAAGTCACTGAATGACTCAGTGATCCCAACAGCTGCACATCTGGATCATCAACAGGGAGAAATGACTCTGAATATGACATTTACACCATGGAAGAAATCAAATATTGATTCTTTATTCAGGCTGGAGAACTGCTGGTTGACAAAGCTCAGCTGTGATTGGCTGCTCTCAGCTCTGAAGTCCAACCCCTCCCACCTCAGAGAGCTGAACCTGAGTTGGAACCACCTTAAGGATTCATCAGTGAAGGAGCTGAGTGGTTTTCTGCAGAGTCCAGACTGTAAACTGGAGACTCTGAGGTCAGTTCACCCTCTTCACTCTACAACTTCTATCACTCTTGTTGTTGTTGTCATGATTTTCACTTCACTGCTGTTGGAAATTCAATTTGCAGACACTTTTTTTTTGATAATGAATGAAAGGGCGTGTTTTCATTGCCTCACCTCGCCTCGCCATGGTATGGTGTTAGGGTGTTTGCACTGGCCGCTACACAGTTGTAGGGGGCGCTGTTTTGGTACCTCAATCCCCCAGGGTCCGAGCAAGATGAAGCGAGTTTAGTGGTGACGTAGCGACGAGCAGGGCACTGGATTGGCTCCGTGTCCGCGTCGATGTTCCCTGTCAGAGCAGACATCCACGCCAACTCCTTTGACACAGAACTTCCGTGTCAGGTACATTTTACCGTGAATACAAGTAGCTACTATTGGTGTTGTACAAATACATTTATGTGTATACAGTTTTTGAAAACAGCTTTTTCAATACATGTTTACTTTCGTCTTTTGGGGAGAGGCAGGCGAACCGGGAATGCCCTCGACGTCGCGAGTGTGTTCAACCATATTCGCGAAAACGACAAACGGCAAATGGCGAAGCGCTCGGTAAAGAAAATAAATCGAGTTGCTCCTGCGTGAGGCGCGGTAAGCTAGGGAACCCCAGGAGTCTTGAGGAGAGAAGAAATACTGATTCGTCGAGAGGACGTGGCTCTTGGCCGCGAGGAAGCCTCAAACACCGCGGCATATAACAAAGTCGTCCTAGGCTCGCGAGGGCAGCTATTTCAAATAAGGAGGCGTGTTTACTGTCTGTTTTTCTGTTTGTTTGTTTTTAAATAAACGCTATTTCCCGTTGTATCCGTCTCGTGTTTACTTTTGGTGAAAATATGAAGGTTGAACTACACATTTGCTCGCATGGAAAACGAAACAATAAATTATAAATGTTGCTGCATAAATGATCAACTGTGACTTCAGTGAGGGAAAGTGTTCTTTCTTGAACAGAAAAGCAACCACAGACCGAGCAGCAGGTATGAAACAACTTCTACTTTGTCCATCGCTGCGCTGTTGTGTATCGCACAGAAGTGATGCTGGGGAAAACATTGTCCCGCTTTACCGTGTCGACTCCGCCCACGGTCTCGTAATCACAGAGCCAATGAAAACGCAATCGTACCGAGGCGAACCGTGGTGAGGCAAGGCAATGAAAACACGCCCTAAACTGGGCTTGAAGGTACAGTGGGTAAAATCCTCCCATCTAGTGGTCAGATTGCAGACTGCTGCAGATTCTGAAGTTGACGTTTCACTTTGATGTTCAGAGTGATGACACCCTGGTAAAATTCCATCGTTATAAACTCTCCATCATTTCTTCTCTATTCAGGTTGGAGTACTGCTGGTTGTCAAAGCTCAGCTGTGATTGGCTGCTCTCAGCTCTGAAATCCAACCCCTCCCACCTCAGACACCTGGACCTGAGTCAGAACCAGCTGCAGGATTCATTAGTGAAGGTTCTCAGTGGTTTTCTGCAGAGTCCAGATTGTAAACTGGAGACTCTGAGGTCAGTTCACCCTCTTCACTCTACAACTTCTATCACTCTTGTTGTTGTCATCATGATTTTCACTTCACTGCTGTTGGAAATTCAATTTGCAGACACTGGTTTGTGTTTGAAATGAGTGGAACTGGGTTTGAAGCAGGGGTGTCCATTAGGTCAATCGTGTGGAGTCCTCGTCACTTCCAGCAGGTAGAATGGTTCAGGCAGCAACTCAGTGATCTTGGTCATAATGTACGATGTGCTGGATTTTGTTTTTATATGTGCTGGATTTTACAGTCAAAGGTAAATGAGACGAATCGGCTTCTGCACCGCTCAGATCAAATAAAGGAGACATAAAGCAGATTTCATTTTAAATCTGAAACTATAATAATTGTTAAAATCAATGTATACTTCAGATACCTGCATTCTGTATGAGAGCAGACAGGGACAGCAAAAAGAGTTTGGCTGTTGTTTTCTTTAAATACACGCCAAACTACCGTGCTTGTCACGTGAGCTTGCAATCCTGGCGTAAACTGACGGAGACGCCTCACTCGCAAAATACGCTTCAAAGTCACGCACAGCAGAAGCACCGGAGATCCTGGGAGATGCTGCTAGCAAAACATCTGCGTTACACACACACACACACACACACACACACACACCGATTGTATAGTAGGTAGATCTTTTTGACTTGGTAATTTTAAAAGTAGCTTGCATGTTGAAAAAGTGTGAGCACCCCTGGTTTAAAGGTACAGAGTGTAAAATCCTGCCATCTGGTGGTCAGATTTCAGATTGCAGCGCTCATTCACTCACCCTCTCTCCTTTGTTGAGTGTCAGATTCTAAAGTCGACATTTGACTTTGATTCTAAACTCTCCATCATTTCTTCTCTATTCAGGTTGGAGGGCTGCAGGTTGTCATAGATCAGCTGTGATTGGCTGCTCTCAGCTCTGAAGTCCAACCCCTCCCACCTCAGAGAGCTGCACCTGGCTGAGAACTATCTTCAGGATTCAACAGTGAAGGAGCTGAGTGGTTTTCTGCAGAGTCCAGACTGTAAACTGGAGACTCTAAGGTCAGTTCACCCTCTTCACTCTACAACTTCTATCACTCTTGTTGTTGTTGTCATGATTTTCACTTCACTGCTGTTGGAAATTCAATTTGCAGACACTGGTTTGTGATAGTAATGTAATGTAAGTAATAAGAAACTGTGCTTGAAGGTACAGTGGGTAAAATCCTCCCATCTAGTGGTCAGATTGCAGATTGCAGATGCTGAAGTGGACATTTCACTTTGATTTTCAGAGTGATGACACCCAGGAAAAACTCTCCATCATTATAAACTCTTCATCATTTATTCTCTGTTCAGGTTGTGGTGCTGCAGTTTGTCAGAGCTCAGCTGTGATTGGCTGCTCTCAGCTCTGAAGTCCAACCCCTCCCACCTCAGAGAGCTGGACCTGAATATGAACCCCCTGAAGGAATCATCAGTGAAGCCACTGATGGATCTTGTCTACAGCAGTGACCATCAACTGGAGAGTGTGAGGTTAGTACTGGTTTGGAGCCAGTGGATGATGGTTCCAGCACCAAAGCCAGTTGATCCCACAGCAGAGGTCCAGTGTTCCCAGTCACAGTGTGAGAGGAGGATGGTGACGTCCAGCTGCTCCTCATTCATCCAACATCTGCTGCCAAACTGCTTCTTCTCTCAGTTCACCACCCAATTATTGATCAGTTCATCTTCATCAGGCCTCAGTATCAGTCCAACACTCCATGGTCACATGACCTTCTGATGTTCCACACTTGACATGTGACTGAGAGTCTGCTTCTTCTCACCAGTCACTCCATCATCTCCATCAACAGTCAACGTCTCTGTGATGATGCGTTCAAGGACCGTGAGTCCTGACTCCTGCTGTCTCTTCTTATCTTTGCAGGTGGTGGTGAGGATGAGGAGAGTGAAGAGGAGCGCTCCATCTACTGGTGGCTGACAGAACTACAACCAGTGGAGCCAAACAGCAAGCTGCACGCACCAACACTGTGTGGGCATGTCATGACCTTTGACCCCAGTGCAGCCTGGTGGCTGGCGGACTGCTTCTCCCTACAAGCTGCTGTGGTTACTGGGAGAGACGTCCCAGAAGCCACTGGTGGAGCTGAATCCTCAGTGGAAGAAGCAGGACTTGGAGCAGCTGCTCAGTGAAGGCAGCAGCAACACAACCACTGCTTCTGCTCTCATCATCCACGGCTGGAACATCTCAGCATGAAGGTTCCACACATCAACAACACACTGCTCTGCTCTCACTTCAGACTTCTATAACATCTTCATTTTGGAGGTGAAAAATACTTTTCAAGAGACTTTATTTCTGCTTCATGATCTTAAATAAGGAAATCATGTGGAAAAGATAAAGTGATTCACAACACCTGTGATGGGAACTCAAATCATTATTGAATTATAAGTAAGACAAAAGAAGTTTCCCTCAAAATAATTCATGGTTTTGATGCTTGCCAGATGTTTGTGTGGAGATTTCAGAAGGACGTCAATGAATCAGAAGGAAACCAGATCATTTATTTTATGTGATTATGTTATATCATCCTAACTTTGTTACTAGCTCAAACATTATATTTCAATGATTCAATATTCTGACAATAAAAGCCATCACAACCTCTGACCTGTGTAACCTTGACCTCAACTGACGTTTCATTTCTGCTGCTTTAACACTTTGATTATATATCTCCTGAAGTCCTGCCATGGGGATTCTCCATATCTGAATAACTTGTGTACTCAAACCTTCTGTAGGCCATACCCACTTCTCCACTAGGTCTTAACATAAACCACATGAATCAATGAAAATAAATCTCACTTTTACAAACAAATCCAATTCAGTTCAAATATAATTTAAATACAATAAATGATACATTATAATTAATCACCAACAGATAAATCAATGCTGGATATGAGGTGGTTTGTCCTCTCTGGGTCGGTGGGGAGGCCCTGCCTCAGGGGGAGGAGTTCCAGCATCTCGGGGTCTTGTTTGGGACGCCTCCCTGGGGAGGTGTTCCAGGCATGTCCCACCAGGAGGAGACCCTGCTGGAGGGACCAGGTCTCTGGGTTGGACTGGGAAGCCTTGGGGTCCCACTGGAGGAGCTGGAGGAGGTGACTGGGTCCAGGGAAGTCTGGGGGTCTCTGCTGAGGCTGCTGCCCCCGAGACCTGACTCCGGATACGGCAGTAGAAGATGGATGGATGGATGGATGGATGGATGGATGGATGGTTGCCAGGTGATAGAACATTTCATAAAAACAGACTCTGCATTATAACTTCTATTACACTCTAAATAACTCACTCCAATATAACTGCACTCATCCTTCTCTCACATTACATTGGATCACAATGACCAAACAACACAACAAAGACAATGATCCAACTGTACTGCCACATCCAGACTCAGTGTCGGTCTGTAGGCCTCTTGGACCTTCATGTGAACCACTGCGTGTTGACTGGAGGTGAAACATGGCTGACTGCTGTCCTCCGACCTGGACAATGCAATCTCACTTTCAATCTCACAGCCACTAAAAAACCTGATTGTGATTGAGAGGTCCTCAGCAGCCAATCACTGTTGGGAGTCCAGCCTTCAAACACTCCTCCTGAATCCACAGTCACATCTGTGAGCATCTGGAACTTTGGCCCTGATCCTCCACACCACACAACTTGGGATGACAGCGCCACCTACCTGGATCCTTTCAGCAGCCAGTCCATGTTCTGACCCATTTCCACTGTGGCCAGTTGTGTCATCTGGACCGGAGTCTGGATCATCAGTGTCCAGGTTCATGGAATCTGTCAGAGTGCCGCCGTCCTGTGATGTAATGATAGAGAACCACTCTATTTATACTAATGTGCAGAACCACGAGAGTGTCATTTCTTCACTGCTGTCAGCAACAAGCATTTGGTGTCACACTGGTGTACAACACTTATGGGCTAATTAATAAGAAATGACATATTTATGAATCACCCGCAATGCCCAGATTGTTGCTGCTTATCTGCTGATATGAGCCGTCAACTGTTGCAATATAGAACCACGGGCAGGAAATTACAATTAGTGTAGAGTGTATTATAATTTAAAAGTTTACTAACGGTAGTTCTTTAAAGAATTTAGCAGGGATGGAACAGGCTAATGTGACGACGTCACCTGTAACACGGTAGGAGCTCAACCTGCTGTCACGGTGAAAACTCCGTGTTACGTCCCGTCGAGGGGGACCAAGACGCAACGTGTGGGACACCTTCCCCCACTCCCAAGGCTCATTAATTTCTCACGGCAGTTGGCGGTTTTCAACAAAAACATTTATGAATCAGTAAATGAAATAAACAAAACAACTTAACCGGTGGGCAGCAAAGGCTTCAGGGTGGGCCCAGGCCAAAATAATAAACCAAACTCCAACTACCTCGCCTTAAGAACTAACTAAAGAAAGAAAGAGAAGCCAAAATACAGAAAGGCTAACCTCCCTACATACTTAATAAACAGGAGAAAAGAGGGGACAAAGAAAATGGCAGCCCACCCCTACGGCTGCGTGCTCTAACACCATTTCAGAAGTGACTAACTGCAGACTTGGGAGCGGAGGAGGGATGACCGTCAGGCTTGCTCGACTGCTCCTCCTTCTCAGCCATGGCGCGTCCAATCAGCAGCCAACATCCAGGACCGCACCTGCAAGGCATCATCCACTCTCACACACACACACAGACACAAACATAGAGGCACCTAGACCCACCCGTGGGTCATAACACCCCCTCCCTTAAGAACCAAACCCTATTAACATACCGACAAACAAAACTAAACAAGAAAACCCTCAGTTCCCCCGAAATAAGAATTTCGCAGCTAGTCCACATGTACACGTGATAATGCATCTGCCAACACAATATCAAGATCCCTAGATAGTAAGTTTGATGGATGGATAGAAATAGATAAGTTAGTTAAAGTTACACACACTATATATATATATATATATATATATATATATATGTATATTATATTTTTATTTTATTATTAACCTCTTTCAATGAACTCCAAAACATACATGGTCAAAATTCATATTATTATTATGTTGTTGTTTTTTTTAAATGCTCATACAAAACAAGAAAAGTGGCGGGAGAGTCGTCTGAATTGGGTTCAGTGAGCATCACATCCACTTGTAGGGCATTATTTCCGGCAGCAAACTACGACTGTTCACTTGCGAACTCAACTGCA
>NW_027466089.1:3365000-3494900 GCF_046127955.1 Nelusetta ayraudi
AATCCATCACACGTGGTTCAGACACAGCTTGCCTGCGATTGTACATTTGGCCAGTAGGTGGTTTCGTGTGCACATGAAACTTCGAGAAATGAACCGTTTCTCGAACCAGTTGGCTCAAGTGGTTCAATGCCTCATGAGGCTTCACCTCACCATCACTACAGTCACTGCATCCTGAATCAGTCACACTCAAAGTCGCACACCACCTCTGCTTTGTTCTGGACTGTGGAATGGGCAATATTAATTTAATCTAATTAAATTCTGTTTTATTACTTTATGTCTATTTTAATGCTCTTTGTTGGTGCTGAATGGAAGTGTGGTTGTTGTTTTATGAGCTAATGGATAGACAGGTGGCCTATAACATAAGACGCTTAAATGAAGTGAATAGGATATGTCCACAATGTCAAGAAAGGAAGCAGGGTGTCTTTAAAATCGATAACATTTGAATAAGTATTAAAAGTTGAGTTGATGTTATACTTGTATTGACATTATGAGTAATTTATACAACTTTTCCCAGGAACTTTTCCCAATGATGAGGTTGAGGGCCCATCATCTGCAATTCAGCATTCTGCAGGTAGTCAACACCAAAACAAGCGTATTCAGCTGTCATAATCCTGTTTGTAAATAATACATATAAACTGTGTACTTGTAATATAAGTCAAACTTTGGTAACTTGAATATAATTCTCACAAAGGGATTTTTCATGTGCATGCACTTTGTACCTGTTATGAATTTAAAAAAAAAAAAACATTCATAACTAAACTCAGTTGTTGGTTTCCATCTCTATAAGTTAACAAGGATACATAGATACCTATGAAACACTTGTTTATCTTGCTGAAACTAATACTAGGTTACTAGTACTAGCTACACCAGTATACTCTCCTGGAGCACAGATCAACCCACTCAAACAAACAAAAAGCATTTTACTCAGTCAGATAAGATTACTAAATGCTGGATGATACACTGTTTTGTGCATTATTTGGGTAAACAAAATAGTTCTATTATTCATACCGCCGCCTACCATTTATTATTACCTAAGGCATAGGGCATTTAAAAAAACAAAACAAATGTCATTCCGGTGTGCCACCCGTCTGTGCCCCGAGCTTGCCCCCCCAAGAAAAAAATTCTAGGACCGCCCCTGTTTCCAACACTGTGGATGCTCGGTTGTTTATTGCAGCAGACAGATAAACAATTAAACGGCTAAAGCCATCTATTCCACCGTGAATGACAAATCTCCAGCTTTTGGTAAAAAAGGGAGAGAAGATGGAAAGAGAAATCTAAAATATATAAGGCATCAGATAGCTAATTGAAAAAGGTTCATGCACAGCTTATTTGACACAAAAAAGGTATGGTACAAAGATGAAAAGATTTGGAGTGGGTAGAAAATCTCAATGTTTCATTTGTTCAAGTATTTAAAAACAGTTTTGAAAAATACCATATTAATTTGTGGTTTCCATCTATGTGCCACATTGCATTTGGTGCAGGAACAGAATACTGCCTCCGTCTTAGTGTGCGATTGGCCAAGGCTCGCACTTCAGTCCCAATTGGGTCCACTCTTCTTAAGGAATCACGTACTCTTTGAACTACAACAACAGCAAAAAAAAAAAAGAAAGACAAACTACATAAAATATTAAAGGCACAAATCCGTGTTAACACAGATAATGCTGACAAAAGGTATGATTTCATTTATTAAATACCCCCCCTTTCTTTTTTTTAAATATACCGCCATTCTTTTTTTAATCATCCATGTAAGCACCTTTAGCTACATTTTGTACGGAAAGCGTTATACAAATAAAGCTAATTATATTTGTTTGTTTCGGTTAAACTGATGCTCAATACCGATTACTGAATACATTCATGTGGGGATCAACTTCATATCAAACTTACTTTGCACTCGTAATCCCCTGGCATGAAGGAATGCTCTCATCATTCTGTACCCTGTGTTTGGGTGACTGAGTTGGATTTCTGCAATGACGGCATCCAGCTCTTCATCACAAAGCGCTGAATACATGTCCGACATTCTAAACAAACAAAGAATAATTCCTGAAATTTTACTTGGCAAGAGCCAAAACATATATAATAACAATAATAATAAAATAATAATAATAATAATAATAATAATAAACTTTTATTTGTACAGCGCTAAATCACAACCAAAGGCATCTCAAAGCGCTTTATACAATCGTATAATATATGATATATTATATATTATATTATATATTATATACTGATATATGATTAAAAGCGTCCATTTTCACTGCAACCATTTTGACGTGTATTTGTTGTATCATTAGTGTTATTAGGTACAAGTGTTGCTGCGTTCATTGCAAGGTTAACGTCATTTGCGTCAATAGATATGGAAAACAACTACACTTAAGTTTAAAAGAAATGTGCACGTTTTGTAAATGGCAATTTCTTCTTCTTCTTCTTCTTCTTCTTCTTCTTCTTCTTCTTCTTATTATTATTATTATTATTATTATTATTATTATTAGTGTTCTGTTAAGGTGAAACAACAAAGAAGCCTTTAAGTCTAAATTGTTTAATAAATAGGTTAAGAGCAGTTGGTGTAAGTATGAAAGTCATTTCATTTATTTGTTGCATTAAGAGAAGCATTTATAGAGCGTCGTTGCCACCTACTGGCATCTTTCGGTAGTATTTCTGTTGTAATTTTGAAGCGAACTTTATACCGGAAGTAAGAAACGGGAAACACACTGCCAGCGTTTTCTGATGAGCACCCGTTCCTGTAAACCAGTGTTTGTGTGCCGCGAGATATTGTCAGGTGTGCCATGGGAAATTATCCGATTTGTGTGCCTGTGCAGTCTAGCGCCTGGCAGAGTAATCATGTAGTACTCTTCCATACCAGTAGGTGGCAGCAGCAGGTAGCTAATTGCCTTGCGCTTGGAGACAAGCGAATTAGTGACGCATGGATGCAGCGACAGGTGTGTGGATTGTGGATAGCGGGACGACGGTTGAAAGTGATGGATAAGTTTTTGAAGAGGAAAAATGCTGACTCTGAACTGGACCCTGGACAAAATCCGGACCCAGATGAAGGCCCTAGTATGAGTGGAGGCAAAGACGGTGACGTCGAGCAAAGTTTCTGGCGTGAGGCAATACAATGAAAGCTATCTTTCATTTGGATTTACTTTTACCGGAGATGCAACGGCACCGACTCCGTTGTGCTTGGTATGTGGTGAAAAGCTCTCCAACAGTGCTATGGTCCCAAGGAAGCTTAAACGCCATCTCCAAACGAAACAGCCCTCAGTTCAAAAGAAAAATGTGGAGTATTTTGTTCGCCTGCGTGAACACACGGAGAAACAGGCAACTTTCATGAGAAAAACCGCAAAAGTAAACGAGAGAGGCCTTAAAGCTAGCTACCACGTCGCTGAACTAGGGTTGCCACCTACCAGAGTTACAAATCCGGGACCTCTGGGGGGGGGGGGGGGGGGGTCTCAAGTCTGTCGGGGGGGGGGCGTTGAGATGTCTCAAGACTGTCGACGGGGGGGGGGGGGGGTCACCGAAATATACGGGACACAAAGTGAAGTGCGTCCTGTATCAGTTCATTACGGGACAGGTTTTTTAGTTGCCAAGTACGGGACAATCGCGTATTTTACGGGAGTAGACCACAGGCAGAAATCAAATGAGGTTTTGTCATTTTCCCTTAAAAACGGGACAAATTGTGTCCCGGGAGAGATTTTATTTTTCCCGGGACAGGTGGTGAAAAAAGAGAACAATTCTGGGAAAAACGGGACGGGTGGCAACACTACGCTGAACTTGTGGCTAAATCAAAAAAGTCCCACACTGTGGCATAGCAATTAATACTTCCCGCCTGCAAAGCCATTGTAAATGAGACGCTCGGACCCGAAGCGGCTAAAGAAATAGCCAAAGTCCCTCTCTCAGATAACACAATCTCCAGACGTATGAATGAGACATCGAAAGTGTGGTTTTGGACAAGATCCCTATCAGTAAGAAATTTGCCTTGCAACTTGATGAGTCTACTGATATAAGTGTTGTTGCAGATTCTGAAGTCGACATTTCACTTTGATTTTCAGAGTGATGACACCCTGGAAAAACTCTCCATCATTATAAACTCTCCATCATTTATGCTCTATTCAGGTTGGAGTATTGCAGGTTGTCAAAGCTCAGCTGTGATTGGCTGCTCTCAGCTCCGAAGTCCAACCCCTCCCACCTCAGACACCTGGACCTGAGTGAGAACCTGCTGCAGGATTCAGCAGTGAAGGAGCTGAGTGGTTTTCTGCAGAGTCCAGACTGTAAACTGGAGACTCTGAGGTCAGTTCACCCTCTTCACTCGACAACTTCTATCACTCTTGTTGTTGTCATCATGATTTGCACTTGACTGCTGTTGGAAATTCAATTAGCAGACACTGGTTTGTGTTTGAAATGAATGAAACTGGGTTTAAAGGTACAGTGTGTAAAATCCTCCCATCTAGTGGTCAGCTTGCAGATTGCAGATTCTGAAGTGGACATTTCACTTTGATTTTCAGAGTGATGACACCCTGGAAAAACTCTCCATCATTACAAACTCTTCATCATTTATTCTCTATTCAGGTTGGAGGGGTGCAGTTTGTCAGAGCTCAGCTGTGATTGGCTGCTCTCAGCTCTGAAGTCCAACCCCTCCCACCTCAGACACCTGGACCTGGATGGGAACCAGCTGCAGGATTCAGGAGTGAAGCCACTAATGGATCTTGTCCACAGCAGAGACTATCAACTGGAGAGTGTGAGGTTAGTACTGGTTTGGAACCATTGGATGATGGTTCCAGCACCAAAGCCAGTTGATCCCACAGCAGAGGTCCAGTGTTCCCAGTCACAGTGTGAGAGGAGGATGGTGACGTCCAGCTGCTCCTCATTCATCCAACATCTGCTGCCAAACTGCTTCTTCTCTCAGTTCACCACCCAATTATTGATCAGTTCATCTTCATCAGGCCTTAGTGTCAGTCCAACACTCCATGGTCACATGACCTTCACATGTTCCACACTAGACATGTGACTGAGAGTCTGCTTCTTCTCACCAGTCACTCCACCATCTCCATCAACAGTCAGCGTCTCTGTGATGATGCGTTCAAGGACCCTGAGTCCTGACTCCTGCTGTCTCTTCTTCTCTCTACAGGTGGAGGTGAGGGAGGATGAGGAGGAGACTGAAGAGGAGCGCTCCATCTAGTGGTGGCTGACAGAACTACAACAAGTGGAGCCAAACAGCAAGCTGTGTGTCACGACTAGTGATGGTGAGGTGAAGCCTCATGAGGCATTGAACCACTTGAGCCAACTGGTTCGAAGCTTCATGTGCACACGAAACCACCTACTGGCCAAATGTACAATCACAGGCAAGCTGTGTCTGAACCACGTGTGATGCATTGAATTTTTGTGTCTGTTATGTCTGTTGGGAATGACTATGAATTGCAAGAAATGAATGACCAAATAATTTCTGTACATAAATTATATATATATATATTTTTGTTTTTTTTTCTCACTTATTTATGATTATTTTTATGGGTACTGATGCCAGTGGTTATGGGGATGCTCCAAACAAATTTTGTTGTTAACTTTGTTCAACAATGACAATAAATAAATAACTTGACTTGATAACTATGTGTATGATACATTTTTTGAATGTATTCTGTTTGTGCAATTTTCTTCTGAAAATGGCATGGGTGTAATCAGGCAGATGACAGTGAAAGTGATTGTGGGACTTGGAAAAGGGCATAGATCAGGGGTGCTCACACTTTTTCAACATGCAAGCTACTTTTAAAACGAGCAAGTCAAAAAGATCCACCTCCTATAAAACAGGAAAAGTCATTCAGAAATATATTTGTAGTCCAATGATAAAGAAAGAAAGGATTAAATGGGTCAACATGTTCCCATGTGCATTTATGCTCATCATTGCACAGAAAACTCATGGTTTAAAATTGTTTAGGTTATATCGGGTTATATATAGTTCGGGACTAAGCGGGTATGGAAAATGAATGAATGAATGAATGAATGTAAAGCACAGCACATATAAGAACAAAATCCAGCACATCGTACATTATGACCAAAATCAACCAGATCCACCGTGTTTTCTAATCCTGCCTGAACGATTCTACCTGCTGTAATTGACGCGGATCTCTCTCTCTCTCTCTCTCTCTCACACTCACTCTCTCTCTCCCTCTCTCTCTCCATGCGATAGACCCAAACTCCCTTCGCAATTGACCAGTAGATCGCGATGGACGTAATGGGCACCCCTGGCATAGATGCTTGTGTAACATGGACATTGATGTACAGGACAGGGGGCTCCATCCTATCACCTCTCCTCTCCTCACTCTCTCCCTAAGCTCTCAAAAATATCTCCAAACTAAACGCTATCTAGTCTCAAACACTCCAAAATATAAACGCTATCAAAAATCTAGTAATCCAAACTCTCTCCAAATCTCAGTTGACTGCAACTCTCCTACAATAACCCCCATTTTGAATGGAGCCTGAGGGGTCTATATAAACCGTTAAAATATGAATTGCAGATATATATATATATATATATATATATATATATATATATATATATATATATATACACATATATATATTAAAAGCGCGACTATTTCCCTGTGAAATGTCGGGCTTTGCTCTTGGTGAATTGTTGAGTTTCAGTTTGACGCGCCCAAGCGTGCTTGTGATAAACAAAAATTCTGGAGGATGCGGCGATCCACTGTTCAGATTGTTTATTTGCAATCCAAAAACAAAAAACAAAAACGGTCTTACCGCGACAGCGGACAATGCGGCACAGGTTGCTTGCAAACTCACAGATTGACAAAGTAATCCAACAATCGTCAAAAAATGAGAAATCCAAAAAGTGCTTGAAAAGCGGTCTAAAACTGTTTGGCTGCATTCAACTCAAGAGACCTGCCGGCCCCGTTAACCACCCTAATATAGTTCAGGTGCTGCAGTCACCTGCCTATGGTGATGTGGGGGCATGGCCCTTAGCGCAACCAATACTAAGAAAATACTAAATAAATAAAACAATTACTTTTGTGTCCATAATTAACACATTAAGCCACAGTGCAAATAAATCAGAAATAAGGAAAGAAAATAAATATTTTGGCTCCAACATTCCGGCCCCTAATTGGCATGCAGGAAACAAATGTCAATTATCAAAACAAAACAGAGGAGCCAAAGTTCTTTCACATCTTGTACAATATAATCGTCTTTTTTCTTTCTTTTTTCTCTTTTTTTTTTTCACAATATTGCAAACTTTTCAGTCTCTTTTGAAGATCTGCAACAGTTGATGAGTCCAAGATGTGTGCATATGTGTGAGTGAATCTTCAGGTGCTGCTTGTAGGTGTGTGTGGTGGGAAAGGGAAGTGTGTGTGCGTGAATTTGTGCGGGGACGGGTGTGAGTGTGTGTTTGTCATGTATATGCGTTAGTCTCTGTCTGATGCCTCCAGAAGAAGCACGAGTTTGGTGATAGGCCGGCAAAGAGTGCTGGTCTTGGTCCGAACTTGTACTTGTCTTACGGCTCCCTTGGAATCAGGTACGGGTTGAGTCACTTGGCCCATAAGCCATGATCCTCTTGGTGCCATTTCGTCCACAATTAAAACGATGTCTCCTTTTTTGAAGTTTCGTGTCTTCCTTGTCCATTTTTGTCTTTGTTGCAGTTCTGGCAGATATTCTTTTATCCATCTTCTCCAAAATACATCTGCCATGTACTGAACTTGACGCCACCTCCTTTTGCTGTAACAGTCGTCCGCACTGAAGACCCCCGGGGGTAAAGAAGGCTTGGTTTTCAGTAAAAGAAGGTGGTTCGGTGTCAACGGTTCCAAATCCATTGGGTCGTTGGAAGCTTTTGTGATTGGTCATTGATGATAGATTCCACCTCGCAGAGCAAGGTAGCTAGTCCTTCGTCGTCCAGTATTGTGCAACTTCGCTACTGCAGCCCTTTGTGCATCGGTTGCTTTATTCCTTTCTTCCAGCAACACAAGTTCCTTGGCTTCAAACTTCTCCTTCATGCGCTTCACCTGGCTCTCCAGTTCAGTCAAGAAGTCTGTCTTCTCCTGCCACTTCTTGATTGTCTCACCGTGAACTCTTTTGGCCTCTTCCAACTCGACATCCTTGTCCACCAGCTGCTGTTTGAGCTCCTCCTTGCGGAGGCTCAAGTGCTCCAACTGCTCTCTGGCTTCTGCCTGCTGAGCGCGATCCTCCTCCCGCTGCTGCTGGAACCTCTTCTGGGCCTGCGTTGCCTCTTCACGCATCCTCCGTAGCTGGTCGTCACGCTCCTGCAAGGCCTCTTTAAGTTTGTGGATGGATTCAGTCTGGTCATCGACTATTTTGGCTTTAATTTTGAGGGCATCGCCGTCCCTCTCACTCTGCTTCTTCCGACTCTCCAGCTCAGCACCCAACACCTCTATCCTGGCTTCCAAACGTCCTCGATCCTGAGCCAAGGACACTCCTTGATGAGCGAGTTCCTGGCCACAGATCTTCCTCTCTGCCCTGAGGCCGTCTATCACAGACTCGTGGGCTGTGAGCTGAGACATCAGTTGTGCCTTCTCTTTCTTCAGCAGCTCCAGCTGCAGACTCGCACGTCTGTCCTGCTGCAATTCTTCTTCCAAGGAACGGAAGCGGCTCTTCAGATCTGTCACAGCGTCATTTTTGGCTTTGTTCAACTGAGAGATGCGGCTGTTCTGTTCTTTGACCATTGCTGTCAGCTGCTGCACCAGAGAGGCAGATTTCTTCTCCTTCTCCTGGAACTGAGTGAATGCCGCCTTGTGACCCACAAGCTCCTCGGTCATCTGGTCACAAACGTCTTTGACCTCAGAGAAGCGAGCAGCCTCAATGGTGAGCGCCATGCGGAACTCCAGGGCAGCGTACTGTTTCTTGCCCTCTGCCAGTTTCTCCTGCAGCTCAGACTCCCTTTGGCCGTGTTTCTGCTCCATGAATGCAACTTCTTTGGCAACTGCTTGGCGGAAATCTGACCCATCAGGCTACAGCTGCAAGTCCAGTTGTTTCCTGTTTCCTGTGCTTCCTGTGAGTTCGTCTGTGAGCTTCCTAACGGCCTGCTCTGCCTTCCAGCGTCGCTCTCTCTCCTGGTCACGCTCTTCCAAGATAGTCCTGTAGGTTTCTGCCTCATCTTTTGGTTTACTTGTCACGTCAACAGAGGCTCCAATGGCTCTTTGCAGGAACTTTCTCACTGGCTCGACTGCTTTCGCGCCGCGTGCAATGTTTACTTTTTTCCGGGTTCTCGCTGTGGCCTCTGAACTCGTCTCGACGCGACACTGTGGATCACTGTCTGATTTCCTGCTTCTGATCTCCTTGGCAGGCCCCTTCTTCGTAAGGCTGTTGCGATGTCTGGGGATCCTGGACCGCCTCCGGTTTTCCTTCCCACTGTCACACTCGCTCTCTGACGTGTGATCCGTGTCCCTCTTGAAGATTTGTTGTGTCACGACAGCAGAGGAACTACTGGTTGTTTTATCAGCAGGGGTCTTCTTGATGAGCTGGTAAACTTGTTCCTCCAGTTTTTTGATGCGTTCTTCATTGACAGAGTCCACTGTTTCAGCTACACAACGATTGTTTGGAAATTGTGTGTCCTTTTTCTTTAATGGCAAAGCAATGCTGTAATGTCCATCTACCACCTCTGCGATAGACCCAAACTCCCTTCGCAATTGACCAGTAGATCGCGATGGACGTAATGGGCACCCCTGGCATAGATGCTTGTGTAACATGGACATTGATGTACAGGACAGGGGGCTCCATCCTATCACCTCTCCTCTCCTCACTCTCTCCCTAAGCTCTCAAAAATATCTCCAAACTAAACGCTATCTAGTCTCAAACACTCCAAACTATAAACGCTATCAAAAATCTAGTAATCCAAACTCTCTCCAAATCTCAGTTGACTGCAACTCTCCAACAATAACCCCCATTTTGAATGGAGCCTGAGGGGTCTATATAAACCGTTAAAATATGAATTGCAGATATATATATATATATATTTTTTTTTTAAAAGCGCGACTATTTCCCTGTGAAATGTCGGGCTTTGCTCTTGGTGAATTGTTGAGTTTCAGTTCGACGCGCCCAAGCGTGCTTGTGATAAACAAAAATTCTGGAGGATGCGGCGATCCACTGTTCAGATTGTTTATTTGCAATCCAAAAACAAAAAACAAAAACGGTCTTACCGCGACAGCGGACAATGCGGCACAGGTTGCTTGCAAACTCACAGATCGACAAAGTAATCCAACAATCGTCAAAAAATGAGAAATCCAAAAAGTGCTTGAAAAGCGGTCTAAAACTGTTTGGCTGCATTCAACTCAAGAGACCTGCCGGCCCCGTTAACCACCCTAATATAGTTCAGGTGCTGCAGTCACCTGCCTATGGTGATGTGGGGGCGTGGCCCTTAGCGCAACCAATACTAAGAAAATACTAAATAAATAAAACAATTACTTTTGTGTCCATAATTAACACATTAAGCCACAGTGCAAATAAATCAGAAATAAGGAAAGAAAATAAATATTTTGGCTCCAACATATATATATATATATATATATATATATATATATATATATATACATATATGTATATATATATATATATATATATATATATATATATATATATATATATATATATACATATATATACATATATATATATATATATATACATATATATATATATGTACATATATATATATATATATATATATATATATATATACATATATATATATATATATATATATATATATGGGTCCACTTTTCTGCTGCAGCTGGCCATTTTCCTTTTACACCGTCCGTCAAGAGAGCACTTCCATTAGGAAATAGTCAACATGAAATTTCATCTTCTACTGACACCTGCTGGTCAAATTGAATAGTTGCAAATATTGTGAAGAAGTCATCTAATTCTAATCCTAAACAATATGGCCATTCGAAGTGAAGTATTAAGACAATTAATCAGGTTTGTACTGCTTGATTGAACACATTCATCCCGTTCCAGTGCACTAAAACCCACTTCCCTTCAGGACCGTGTCAGCGAAGCGAAAACTTCCTTGAGTGACGCTGTTTCCCAGCATGCAATGCGAGCTCGCGATTCACAATACTATTTCATCACAAACATGGATGTAAAAAATAAAAAGGGACGAAAAATGAAACTTCAGGAACACCAACCAATACAATGCAATACAAGCAGAACTGGGCCAAAGTTTTATATTACGTACACCATAATACAGCCTTCTGGTGGACAAGCCATACTATTTAATCTGTGTCCTCCTATGGTACTTCCGTGGGAGGAAGCTCATCATAGAGGTCACGTGCTGTGTGCTCGTCACTCCACCAGACCAATCACGGTTGAGTGAGTTAGTGAACGGAAAAGTCGTAACAGGAGAAGCTTGCTGCCGGAAATAATGCGCTACAAGTGGATGTGACCCTCACTGAACCCAATTCAGACCACTCTCCCTCCACTTTTTTTGTTTTATATGAGCATTAAAAAAAAACAACAACATAATAATAATATGGATTTTGACCATGTATGTTTTGGAGTTCATTGAAAGAGGTTAATAAAAAAAAAGGGGTGGGCTGCCATTTTCTTTGTCCCCTCTTTTCTCCTGTTTATTAAGTATGTAGGGAGGTTAGCCTTTCTGTATTTGGCTTCTCTTTCTTTCTTTAGTTAGTTCTTAAGGCGAGCTAGTTGGAGTTTGGTTTATTATTTTGGCCTGGGCCCACCCTGAAGCCTTTGCTGCCCACCGGTTAAGTTGTTTTGTTTATTTCATTTACTGATCAATAAATGTTTTTGTTGAAAACCGCCAACTGCAGTGAGAAGTTAATGAGGCTTGGGAGTGGGGGAAGGTGTCCCACACGTTGCGTCTCGGTCCCCCTCGACGGGACGTAACACGGAGTTTTCACCGTGACAGCAGGTTGAGCTCCTTCCGTTTTACAAGTGACGTCGTCACGTTAGCCTGTCCCATCCCTGCTAAATTCTTTAAAGAACTACCGTTAGTAAACTTTTAAATTATAATACGCTCTACACTAATTGTAATTTCCTGCCCGTGGTTCTATATTGCAACAGTTGACGGCTCATATCAGCAGATAAGCAGCAACAATCTGGGCATTGCGGGTGATTCATAAATATGTCATTTCTTATTAATTAGCCCATAAGTGTTGTACACCAGTGTGACACCAAATGCTTGTTGCTGACAGCAGTGAAGAAATGACACTCTAGTGGTTCTGCACATTAGTATAAATAGAGTGATTCTCTATCATTACATCACAGGACGGCGGCACTCTGACAGATTCCATGAACCTGGACACTGATGATCCAGACTCCGGTCCAGATGAGCCAAGAGGCCACAGTGGAAACGGGTCAGAACATGGACTGGCTGCTGAAAGGATCCAGGTAGGTGGCGCTGTCATCCCAAGTTGTGTGGTGTGGAGGATCAGGGCCAAAGTTCCAGATGCTCACAAATGTGACTCTGGATTCAGGAGGAGTGTTTGAAGGCTGGACTCCCAACAGTGATTGGCTGCTGAGGACCTCTCAATCACAATCAGGTTTTTTAGTGGCTGTGAGATTGAAAGTGAGATTGCATTGTCCAGGTCGGAGGACAGCAGTCAGCCATGTTTCACCTCCAGTCAACACGCAGTGGTTCACATGAAGGTCCAAGAGGCCTACAGACCTACACTGAGTCTGGAAGTGGCAGTACAGTTGGATCATTGTCTTTGTTGTGTTGTTTGGTCATTGTGATCCAATGTAATGTGAGAGAAGGACGAGTGCAGTTATATTGGAGTGAGTTATTTAGAGTGTTATAGAAGTTATAATGCAGAGTCTGTTTTTATGAAATGTTCTATCACCTGGCATCCATCCATCCATCCATCCATCCATCCATCCATCTTCTACTGCCGTATCCAGAGTCAGGTCTCGGGGGCAGCAGCCTCAGCAGAGACCCCCAGACTTCCCTGGACCCAGTCACCTCCTCCAGCTCCTCCAGTGGGACCCCAAGGCTTCCCAGTCCAACCCAGAGACCTGGTCCCTCCAGCAGGGTCTCCTCCTGGTGGGACATGCCTGGAACACCTCCCCAGGGAGGCGTCCCAAACAAGACCCCGAGATGCTGGAACTCCTCCCGCTGAGGCAGGGCCTCCCCACCGACCCAGAGAGGACAAACCACCTCATATCCAGCATTGATTTATCTGTTGGTGATTAATTATAATGTAACATTTATTTTATTTAAATTATATTTGAACTGAATTGGATTTGTTTGTAAAAGTGAGATTTATTTTCATTGATTAATGTGGTTTATGTTGAGACCGAGTGGAGAAGTGGGTACGGCCTACAGAAGGTTTGAGTACACAAGTTATTCAGATACGGAGAATCCCCATGGCAGGACTTCAGGAGATGTATAATCAAAGTGTTAAAGCAGCAGAAATGAAATGTCAGTTGAGGTCAAGGTCACACAGGTCAGAGGTTGTGATGGCTTTTATTGTCAGAATATTGAATCATTGAAATATAATGTTTGAGCTTGTAACAAAGTTAGGATGATATAACATAATCACATAAAATAAATGATCTGGTTTCCTTCTGATTCATTGACGTCCTTCTGAAATCTCCACACAAACATCTGGCAAGCATCAAAACCATGAATTATTTTGAGGGAAATTTCTTTTGTCTTACTTATAATTCAATAATGATTTGAGTTCCCATCACAGGTGTTGTGAATCACTTTATCTTTTCCACATGATTTCCTTATTTAAAATCATGAAGCAGAAATAAAGTCTCTTGAAAAGTATTTTTCACCTCCAAAATGAAGATGTTATAGAAGTCTGAAGTGAGAGCAGAGCAGTGTGTTGTTGATGTGTGGAACCTTCATGCTGAGATGTTCCAGCCGTGGATGATGAGAGCAGAAGCAGTGGTTGTGTTGCTGCTGCCTTCACTGAGCAGCTGCTCCAAGTCCTGCTTCTTCCACTGAGGATTCAGCTCCACCAGTGGCTTCTGGGACGTCTCTCCCAGTAACCACAGCAGCTTGTAGGGAGAAGCAGTCCGCCAGCCACCAGGCTCCACTGGGGTCAAAGGTCGTGCCAGCTTGCTGGTTAGCTCCACTGGTTGTAGTTCTTTCAACCACCACTAGATGGGGCTCTCCTCTTCACTCTCCTCCTCACTCCCCATCACAAAGGTCTCCCAGCTGCAGAGAGAAGAAGAGACAGCAACAGTCAGGACTCACCGTCCTTGAACGCATCATCACAGAGACGTTGACTGTTGATGGAGATGATGGAGTGACTGGTGAGAAGAAGCAGACTCTCAGTCACATGTCAAGTGTGGAACATATGAAGGTAATGTGACCATGGAGTGTTGGACTGATACTGAGGCCTGATGAAGATGAACTGATCAATAATTGAGTGGTGAACTGAGAGAAGAAGCAGTTTGGCAGCAGATGTTGGATGAATGAGGAGCAGTTGATCAATGTTGACATAGTTTTTCTATTGGCTGGAAATGTCTTGTTGGCAGGGCAGAAAGATCAACTCCCCAGTATGATACAACTGATGGTTGCATTGTGGCTACGAACAAAACCAAACAAGCAAAAACTGGTCAAACAGCGCCCCTCAGTGGCAGAACTGGGAGCTGCGAGGGCCGACACGTCATAGGAAGGTTTGAAGGTTCAAGGCCAGATTTTCAACACATTGTTTCTTATTGACATATTATAGAGTGACCTGTCTGAAACATCTGCCTGTTAATCAATGTGTTATTTTTTCAGCATGTGTTCATTTCTCTGTACAGTCTGCAGTAGAAGGTAGTTTTGACTCGAGGGCGCCCCCTGGCGGCTCTTTACAAAACTACAGTTGCCATCACTTGTTGGCAGTCCATGATGACGGTGAGAAAAATGTGATTTCCTCTTTGAAGAGCTGCACCTGTTTCTCCCTGACGTGATGAGACTGGACACTTGTTGAGGGCAGTGGCGGCTGCTGGTCTTTCAAGGAGGGGAAGCTCATTTTCTGCCTGCGTCATAAAATCCATTTTGTTTATTTATACGTAAATTATGCCATCAATGTCTTTCAATAAAAATGATCAGTGACCCTGTTGTAGCAGCTAGCTGCCTGCCTGCCACATCACACCAGTCTGTTGCACAAACTGTCCACTGCCTGGCCGCATCTGGAGCACAAGCTAGAAATCAGCTTTGCACTTCCTGCTGCTGCACAGTGTTCTTCTGTCTGATCAGCCTTTCTCCCCCTCAGGCTGCAGCTGCACTGGTGAGTTCCACCTGACATTATATCTTCATATATTCTTATTAACGGCTGACTGTGTATAATGGAGATACTGTTTATATATACAGTATGTATGCATTGTAGTTGTACCCATATTTTATTTATTTATACACAGCCTTGACAACATCTATTGTATTTATGGACCTATAATTATATAATTATATCTGTTAAAGCTTTCGGGTTATATATATATGTATATATATATATATGTGTGTATATATATATATATTAAGGGTGTCAAAGTTAACGCGTTATTAACGCGTTAACTCAATGCCGCTTTATCGCCGAAAAGTTTTTTTTATCGCGGAATTAACGCACACAATGCTTTTTGAGCCTTTGGCCGCTCCGTAGATTGTGGAAACTGGAAATGAATTGACTCACAGCACACAGTCACACGCTTGCAGCCGGTGTACCGGCTTGTAAACACAACAAAAAAAACGAGCGCTTCCATTCGGCGCCCATGTTCATCAATGTAGTAGTTCACACCCGACGCGAACAGGCGCGCAGCTCCCCTCGCGGATCGCACCATGCATTTAACGTCAGTTCACTGGACGTGGAAGCGAAGCGCCGAGCTCTTCCATTCGGCGCCCACGTTATTCAATGTGGTGGTTCACACTAGACGCAAACAGGCGCGCGGCTCGCGCCATGCAGTTGTCGCTTCGGCGTCTGCTCTATTTTGTGCGCGAGCCGTGAGCGATCCTTGTCAATAGTACAGGAAGTCGCTAAAAAAAACAACAACGAGAAAAGAAAATCCGGTGAATTTTCAAAATAAAGTAATTTCAAAATAATATATATATATATATATATATGTATGTACATATATATATATACATATATATGTATATATATATATATATATATATATATATATATATATATATATATATATACATATATATATATATATGTATATATATATATATATCCCAAGGACCCGGCCCAGAAGGACCGACCCAAACCCCGCCTCCCCGGTAACCTCACGGGACGGTCTAGCCTTGGGCGTACTTCCTGGTTGCGTCACCGCCGGTCCCTCCTGCTGGCCAACCCCGGAAGTGTGGTTTTCATAGCATCAAGCTCACCATTGGTTGGTTGGATGTTCAAATCAGTAAAAAACCTGCGTTAAAAACTGAAGATTTGATGTGAAATTTCAATACTTAAATTTATAAGCGGTGTCTTTGCCAGTAGATGGCAACTGGTAGCTGACTTCCCGGGATCCCAGGATGCTTTGCAGCAGCAGTACACAAAGCATCCTGGGATACAGAAGGAGGTGAAGGATAGTAGTGGTGTAGCCTTGGTGCTAACAGTAGGGAGCATTTGGAGCGTCGTTCTGACTATTGGGAATTGGGAGGAGCCTTCAGCGCAGTGCGGTGACGCAACTTCCTTTCAAATTGCAGCCTTCCAAGGATGCAGAGCCTGAACTGAGACACAGCCATGGACTGCTGGTGACGTACAGGGTCACTTGACCCGTTTACTGACCAGTGAACATGGCGTGGGGATGTGTGAAAAGTACACAATTATTCTTTGGGTTTTGAACTCAACGGTTTGTTGTGTTGTGTAAACCTTGTCAGCAGTGAGTTGTATCAACTAGTATCAACTACTACAAATAGATCAATAAATACACACATTTTATGGACTGAAATGTGTTTTTCTGATGTGGGCTGTTTGTCCTGGTGTGTTTCCAGAGGAAGTCCTGGATCCTTGTGGCTGTAGGGGGAGTAGGAGGCTCAACGTTGGCCTTGACAAAGGACAGTAGTGACCTTGTCACTGCTGAGCTCCACTCAGTTTGTTCAAACACTGGGTTTGTTTTTACCTAACCCTGATGGAGCCTTGCTATGAGTGGAACTGTGACACACGAGAAGGCTTTACTAGACAGAGGGGGTGGGGGGTAGTGGAGCAGCAGCAGATGGATGCAGTGTTTTGGTGAGCCACCTCATAGGAGGAGACAATGTATCCTGGGATATCATGGAGAAAACGTGTTGCTGTAATGTCAATGGAAGCAAGTCAGTGTCTGTGAAGCCCCACCAGGGTGTTGAGCTACTAGAACAGGGGTGACATGACAGACCTGCATCGAGTCGGCGGGCCACCGAAGTTATGTTGACGGGGGGGGGGCAACTCCATTGGGACAGACCTCTACATCGCGGTCGAACGTGATATATGGATAGATGGCGGTCAAAACGCTATTTCGCCGGTGATAGATAGTGTGTGTTGAATACATACATTTGTCACTGTATTTTGATTTACCTTGTATGTATATCTATACTGTTGGAATCATATATTTAGTTTAGATGTTAGTGTTGAATAATATAATTAGTTTAGATGTTTGTTTATAATAACATGATTATTAATATAAAGCTGTTTAATCATTTGGCTGACCTACTCATAGAGAAAAGGCATTGTTGCAGGAGTCACACAAAGAGCTCAAGAAGGAACAAAGGGAAGAACATCCCTCACTAACTGGTGACCCTGGGGGAGCAGAGGGTGACCCTGGAGACCAGAGGGTGACCCTGGGGGACCAGTGGGTGACCAGAGGGTGACCCTGGGGGACCGGATCACCCTGGGGGAGCAGAGGGTGACCATGGGGGACCAGAGGATGGACAGAGAGCTAACTGACTTTGCGACCACCATAAGACTTTATAACCCGGTCATTTACAGGGGGGAGAACTCATGATCCATCGGAGGCACGGGGGGGAGGAGCCTGTGACCTCAGGCATGTTGTGCACTGTATTATTTCAACAGGTCACGCTGGAACCAATGATGGATCATTTGGCTCCCTGCCAAATAAGGACTTGTTTCCTGTTGCACTCAGTAATCAGAGACTTGGATCAAAGGCTGCCCCAACATCCAATGAGGCTTGGGTCTGGAGACCGGGCAGCCAGTCAGAAGAGGACAACACCTGGGAGTGTTTGCATGTTTTCTTTCTGTATAAAAGGACTGGGTCAAGGGACAGAGAGCAGTCAGACTTCATGCCCTGACAATACTTTGGTGTTGCTAGGGTTCTGAACTGGGCCCAGAGCTCTGTATAGTTGTACCCTCAATTGATTTCTTTACTAAAGACATATTTAAATTGGCATTCTTCTCCTGTGACTCTTCATTCAACCAACACGTGGATCAGCAGCACGGCACAAAGAAATCTGATCCAACAATACATAGAGAGAGAGACAGAGAGAGAATTTTGTGTATACAACATTAATACAAACAAAGTACCGTAAATACGCCAGGGATTGACAGAAAAAAAAAGATAACCTTAATCAACCAATGTAGTTTGGCCTAATAGAGTTGCCGTATGTGATGTCATTGGCAGTCGCCCACCGGACAGAGGCGACTGCCAATGACGTCACATACGGCAACTCTATTAGGACGGAGTTTGCTCATGTCTGTACTAGAACCACCCAGAACCACCAGGGTGTTTAGCGCTTAGAACCTCCTAGAACCTCCTAGAACCATCCAGAACCACCAGGGTGTTTAGCTCTTAGAACACCCTAGAAGCTCCTAGAACCATCCAGAACCACCCAGAACCACCAGGGTGTTTAGCTCTTAGAACCCCCTAGAACAATCCAGAACCACCAGGGTGTTTAGCTCTTAGAACCCCCGAGAACAATCCAGAACCACCAGGGTGTTGAGCGCTTTATTGCAATGACTCTGCAAACACTGAGACACCTGAGTCAAATGATACAAGTGTTGGTGAAGATGCCACATTTCACAGCACATTGAAGCTACTAACATAGATCTACATACACATTAATCTACCTGAACATGCAAACACAAGCAGGTGGAGATTTAAAGATACTGCTCAAGAAAAAAGGTGCATTAAACATTGATGGACTTATATGGGTACGCATACAAATATATATTTATTAGTGCTGGGACTCCATTAAAGAAAATAATCTAATTAATTATGGTCTTTGTAATTGGTCAAACCTCTGACCTTTGACCTCTATCAGTCATGGTTGACCTCCAGTGCTCACGCAGTGCTTCACTGGAAGGCCAAGAACAATCCAAGAGTCCATATGTGGCACTGCAAGGTCCACCAGTGGCTTCTGGGACGTCTCTCCCAGTAACCACAGCAGCGTGTAGGGAGAAGCAGTCTGCCAGCCACCAGGCTCCACTGGGGTCAAAGGTCGTGACACGTAGTTCTGTCAGCCACCACTAGATGGAGCTCTCCTCTTCACTCTCCTCCTCATCCTCCCTCAATACCTCTCCCACCTGCAGAGAGAAGAAGAGACAGCAGGAGTCAGGACTCACAGTCCTTGAACGCATCATCACACAGACGTTGACTGTTGATGGAGATGATGGAGTGACTGGTGAGAAGAAGCAGACTCTCAGTCACATGTCAAGTGTGGAACATATGAAGGTCATGTGACCATGGAGTGTTGGACTGATACTGAGGCCTGATGAAGATGAACTGATCAATAATTGAGTGGTGAACTGAGAGAAGAAGCAGTTTGGCAGCAGATGTTGGATGAATGAGGAGCAGCTGGACGTCACCATCCTCCTTTCACACTGTGACTGGGAACACTGGACCTCTGCTGTGGGATCAACTGGCTTTGGTGCTGGAACCATCATCCACTGCTTCCAAACCAGTACTGACCTCACAGTCTGCAGTTGATAGTCTCTGTTGTGGACAAGATCCATCAGTGGCTTCACTGATGAAGCCTTCAGGTTGTTCAACCTCAGGTCCAGCTCTCTGAGGTGGGAGGGGTTGGACTTCAGAGCTGAGAGCAGCCAATCACAACTGACCTCTGACAAACTGCAGTCAATCAACCTGAATAGAGAATAAATGATGGAGAGTTTATAATGATGGAGAGTTTTTCCAGGGTGTCATCACTTTGAAAATCAAAGTGAAATGTCGACTTCAGAATCTGACACTACAGAAAATGTCACCTTGAAATTAAATCCTCAGTCCAAAACTAATGTGTGTTGAAATGATGTTTGGTCACATGACCACTGATGAACAGAATGAAGTTTTCATATTTCTGGATGTCATTTTGATATGAATCAACCTTCAGTTCAATGTTTATTCAACATGTGTGATGAAGTGTGTTTGGTGCTGAAACCATCATCCACTGGTTCCAAACCAGAACTGACCTCAGAACCTCCAGTTTACAGTCTGGACTCTGCAGAAAACCACTCAGCACCTTCACTCCTGAATCCTGCAGCTGGTTCCAACTCAGGTCCAGGAGTCTGAGGTGGGAGGGGTTGGACTTCAGAGCTGAGAGCAGCCAATCACAGCTGAGCTCTGACAAACTGCACAACTCCAACCTGAATAGAGAATAAATGATGGAGTGAGTGGAGTTTTCATCATTATATTAAAAAAATATGAAATTAAAAATATGAATGTCTATAACACTGTAATGTCCATTAAACCAAGCAGAAGCACAACAATAACACTGAAATAATGAATCACCACAATAAAATATTTTATATCAACCTGTTTAGTCATGTGACCACTGATCAGCTGTTAACAATGTTGGAATTCATTGATTCATTTTGCCTCAAAGGTTCAGTGTGTAAAATCAGTGCAGATTTATTGCTGAAAGCTACATATACAACCGTCAATATAGTTTGAAGTCTTTGATTCGTAGAAAATAAAAGTCCTCTGCTTTTCCTGCCATTAGAATGCTTCTTTCTAGAAACAGACAGAAGGTCAAAGGTCGTGGCCATCTTGCACCGCCATGTTTGTAGGCGGCTGGTTGGGAAGATGAGTTTGAGAGACAGTTTCATATTGATGGTTGGAGGCTGGAATCCTCTAATAAAGCAAGTGCTGAGAACAAATGGTTATTAAGTGACTGAAATGCAGTGGAATCTTTTCTGCATCTTGCTCATCAATACTGAACTGACTGAGATGATAGAACCTGCATTGACCCTTGACCTTCTGCTGAGTCCAGCTGGATCTATCGGATCTATCTACAGTATCTAAGTGCTCATACAGGTGGCTAATGCTAGCGCTAGCTGAAAATCATGCTAGCACTGGACTGTCTGCTGTGACTATGACTGATTGTGATGCTAATAGATGGTTGTAATATTTGTGTTGATGGAACTTTATCATTATACAGAGAACTAGACACCTTTGCTGTCAACCACATCCTTTATGATGCTGGAAGGCTACCGTAGTTCACTGGCAAGAAGGGGAGAGGGAGCGTCAGCAAGTAAGCACTGCAATCTGATGGCACTAGATGGCAGGATTTTACATACTGGACCTTCAAACCCAGTTTCACTCATTTCAAACACAAACCAGTGACTGGAAATTTAATTTCCAACAGCAGTGAAGTGAAAATCATGACAACAATAACAAGAGTGATAGAAGTTGTAAAGTGAAGAGGGTGAACTGACCTCAGAGTCTCCAGTTTACAGTCTGGACTCTGCAGAAAACCACTCAGCTCCTTCACTCCTGAATCCTGCAGCTGGTTGTCACTCAGGTCCAGGTGTCTGAGGTGGGAGGGGTTGGACTTCAGAGCTGAGAGCAGCCAATCACAGCTGAGCTCTGACAACCTGCACCTCTCCAGCCTGAATGTAGAATAAATGATGGAGAGTTTATAATGATGGAGAGTTTTTCCAGGGTGTCATCACTCTGAAAATCAAAGTGAAATGTGGACTTCAGAATCTGACTCTACAGAATAAAATGGGAGAGGGAGGGTGAGCGAACGAGTGCTGCACTGTGGAGTCCATTACTGGCTCTTGATGATGTTGCTGTCTGGGCCCCCTTGCACCAAAGTAGGATTGCGTCATCCAAGATGAGTCACTAAGCCTTCAGCGTTCAACCAATCCACAACACGTGTGTCCAGGCTTCATGGGTTGCACTAAAAGCCATCCAGGATGAGAAGACACGGATTCATCAAGCCAGGTGAAAGCTATCCTGGATCAGTGCGCCATGCACGCGGCTTCCTTCCATAGACCCCGGTTATGGAGCTGGGATTAACGGATTGGCCATCTTTGACCTCCTCATAAACCTCCATGAGGATTTGCGCCTGGGACGGGGATTCAGACTCTCGAACTTTCTTTTTTTTTGTAATTTATTGTTTATTTGGAGAAGCAAGTGTACAGACATTTCTCTTGCGTACAATATAAAGTCCACATCAAGTGTGAATATGAAAATATAATTGCTAATAATACTCCATTCCTTTTAACATAAAAAAGAAAGAAAAAAAAAAAAAAAACACAGTAAAATGTGTATCATCTCATGAACCAGTCTAGCAGTGTGTATCATGACTAGTGCTGTCAAGCGATTAAAAAAAATGAGAGATTAATTAATTGTGATCTGTAATTAATTAATCTAATTAATCTAATTTTAAATCTCAACCTAAAATTGCCATTGCAGGCAATGTGCTCATATGGAAGGGCTCTCATGGCAGCCAGCATGTTTGCTGCACCTGGAGCAGCCAAACTTGAGCTGCTTCGGTGGTAAGCAAACTCCTTCTTGCAAAGAACACAAATGACTCTACCTTTATAAATCGTTACATGAGGGCGTTTTTTAAATGTAAAATTCCCATTCACTGGACCAGAAACTTTCACGTGCTCCTCCATTTTCACTCCTCCTCTCCACTACTGACCGCTCCTCCCCTTGTCTGCTCAACTACAATGGGAGCCTATCATCGTATGCTAAATAAACCCAAACACAATGACAGCCAATCAATGTCCACTTCAAGGTGTGATACACCTTGTTTTCCACCCCTAACAACGTAGGCACAAGAAGCCCACCACACAAATACGGATTTTATGATTTAAAAAAAAAACTACCCCCAACAATAAAGTTAGAGATTAAAAAAATAGATTAAGCGATTAAAAAAAATAACGCTCTAAATAGGCATGTAATTAATTAATCGCGATTAATGCGATAATTTGACACCCCTAATCATGACAATGATTTTACAGAGCAGTCAAATTCAGTTTACAGAAATTACAGCTTTTATATATTCCGTCCATTTTATCCATATCCTGAAAAAGGAGTCTCTTTGACCTTTAAGACAGAATGAGAATTTCTCTAGAATGTAAATATTCTGAACAATATCAATCCATTCATCAATTGTAGGTGCTTCAGTCCTCAACCATTTTCTCGTGATAGTTTTTTTGCTTGCTGCCAGAAGCATTGCCATGAGTTTTTTATCTGACAAATTCCAGTTATCCCATGAGATGTCTCCTAAGTACAGGACTTCACATTTAAAAGGAATTTTCTCAACAAAAATGTTATTTAAGTGCATGCACAGTTGATCCCAGAATGGTTTGATCACCGGACAACCCCAGAAGATATGGTAATGATTTGCCTTGTCTGTCTTACATTGTCTCCAGCAGGTAGCACTGTTGCTGTGATGTTTTTTCTGGGCAGGGGTTACAAAAAACCGAACAATGTTCTTCCAACAGAATTCTCTCCATGAATTGGAGCTTGAGGTCGTCCATTGAAATTTGTGAATCTTTTCCCAGCTTTCAACAGAAATAATTAAATTTCCTTCTTTTTGCCATTTATTCCTTATGTAGTCTGTGTCAACTTGTTTGAACAGCTGAATACCATTGTATAACTTGGAGACAACTTTAGTACAGGAACCTGATTTCAACAATGACAAAAGCACTTCTAAGAATCCTGGTCCAGCTGTTTCCCAAGTTTCTTGTAGATTATGATTATAGTAAGACCTAACCTGCAGATATCTGAAGAAGTCATCCTTCTCCAACCCATTTGACCTTTGAAGTTCTTCAAAACTCTGAAACAACCCCCTTTTGATAAATGTATAATAGGTGGTTAATCCTTTTGAGATCCATCCCTTGAATCTCCCGTCATTCTTGTTTGGTTTAAAAGCCGAGTCAAAAGCGCACCACTTGAACATTTTGATCTGGTTACCTAAATGGCAAATTTTCACTATTCTTCTCCAAGAGTTTAGCATTGTGTATAACATCGAGTCATGCGGTATCATCAAATCATCTTGTAGTTCTTTGTCCATCAACATCGATAAGAGAGGTACACCTTCCACTGAGGAACTCTCTATGTCTTTCCATCCTGCATTGTATTGTGGACAGCATAGATAGATTAATGGTTTCAGTTGAGCTGCAAGATAATATTCCTGTAGGTTGGGAAGACCCAACCCCCCTTTCTCTTTCTTCAACTGCAGTGTTCTGTACCTTATTCTGGCCTTTTTCCCTTGCCAGATATATTGTGATATTAATCTGTCCCATTCTGTAAATTGTTTCTCCAGAATCAAGATAGGTAAGCACTGAAATAGATACAACAAGCGTGGACTGACTCAACTCTGGAGTGTAAATTGAAAAAAGGGATCACATTCCATCTCTGTATGTCTATTTTTAGTCTTGATGTTAGGGGGCCATAGTTGGCATCGAAAGTCCTGGAAAATTCTTTTGTTAGAAAAACCCCCAAATATTTTATGGAATCCGCCTCCCAATTCCATCTATACAAACTCTTAATTTTATTTGGAGAGACATAATTCAGTGTTAAAACCTGAGTCTTGTTGATATTAATCTTGTAACCCGACAATGAGCCATATTCCGCAATCATCTCCATTAATATGGGTATAGTTTTAGTTGGATTTGTTATAGTTAGTATTAAATCATCAGCGAACAGGGATAGCTTTTGTTCACCAGAGGCCATCGCAACTCCTGTTATGTCAGGCCTCTGCCTTATCCATTGGCTCAAAGGCTCTATAAAAAGGGCGAAGAGGAGAGGAGAAATACAACACCCCTGCCTCGTACCTCTTTCCAAAATAAATGATTCCGATAGATCTCCGTTAATTTTTATCTTAGCTGATGGTTTCTCGTACAACCAATACATCAATTAAGGACTGGTGGAATCCAAATTTATGCAACACTTTATACAGAAATTACCATCTGACCGAGTCAAATGCCTTTTCTGCGTCCAAACTCAGCATTGCAGTTTCTATTTTGTTTTGTTCTACGTGATTCAAGATGTGAAATGTTTTTCTGATGTTGTCCTGAGTCATTCTGTGTTTGATAAAACCCGTCTGGTCCTTATGTATTATGTCCATTTAAGTGATGTCTTCCATTTCACCAATCACATTGGAGAGCCCCCTCAAGCCCACTAGAACTAAAAGAACATGAACAGATAAAGCAAGAACATACATACTCACTGCACAATGAAAAAACAAAAAAACAAAAAACAAAACAAAACAAGCTCGGCTTCCAAACAGGGGTCCATAACCTAGACCCTGTTGAGCTTCTTGGTGACAGCCCGGAAGGGAATGTCCTCCCAAATCTATTGGTGAGGGCCCTTCAGGTGGCAGCAGCACAGTTCCGGATGGACCCTGACGAACCTTTTTGTGAAACTATCATCTTTAACTTAGCCTATGTAGAAATTTCTATCTGAGAAGTGTACCTCAAGAGGAAAAACGTGGTATCCTTCAGTTCTCAAGGAGCTGGTGGTGATGTTCTCCTAAATGCCCGGAGCCTCTCTTTGTAGTTGACTTCTCTTGAAGAGCTGGAGGCGCCTTTCTCTCTTCTCCCTCCTGTCCTAGTCCAGGTCAGCCGCTCGATCTGCTCCTTCAGGGAATCAGGTGAACTGATGACTTTCACTTTGTAACCTCTTTTGACCATGTCCTCCGTAGCCTCCTCTATGTTGTCGTAGGTTCTGGGCCCTTCTTCATATCTCACTCGCAATCTCGCCGGAAAAAGGGTCTGGAACGAGACCCCGTTCTCCTTCAGAGCCCTATGAACCTCCGTATACTCTCGTTGTTTTCTGAGAATGGCTGGTGGGTAGTCGTGGTCGAGATTTATTCGCTTTTCACGGCAAAAGAGTCCCTTTTGTTGCCAAGCCTTGCGCAGTACAGACTCTTTCATTTTGAAGCTCGAAAACCTCACAAGTATTGAACGTGGTGATACATTCTTCGGGGGTTGCGGTCCCAGCGCCCGATGTGCTCTTTCTATCCGCACGTCTGCCGCGTTCTCGACCAGACCGAGCCCCTCTTTCAGTAAGGTCTCCACAAATGTAGTCATCGACTCCGAGTCCTTCTCGGACCCCTCCGGAACACCGTAGATCCTGACATTTTCCCGACGAGATCAACTGTCCAGGTCCGTTAGCTTTTCTTCCAGCTTCACGTGTAACTTTAGCAGCCCGGTTAACACTTCCTCCGTGTTTAGAGTCCTCTCTTCATTTTTCTCCACCCGCTCCTCCACTTCGCTGATTCTTGCATTCGTTTTATTAATTTCCTCCTTGATAGACTTCAGTTGTTTGTTGTTTTCCTGACGGAAACCTCTCAGTTCTTCTAGTAACACTTCTAAGCTAGCCATCTCGTCCTCGCTTCTTCGTTAGCCCGTGGCTTCACGGAGTTAGCTGTAACTACTTCCTTTCTCTCGCCGATTGTTATATAGAAGCAGGGGCTTCGTTTGTCGTCTTACCCCCTCTGTACGTTTACCGTGGTATGTGGAAATTATATTACTGGGGGTAGGTCTGTGATTTCTTCGGTTCTTTCGGGAGCCGTTCTATCGAGCTGCCATCTCCATGAGTCTCCAGACTCTCAAACTTTCAAAGCTCGCGAGCTTGGAAGCTCAGACTCCCAGGTCATAGTCATCCGCACCAAGCATTCAGCCAAAGGGATCTTCCCTTGACCAAGCAGCCAGCGCGCATGATCAATTGGAGGCATAGTGACAGGACCGTCCACTGTCACAAAAACAAGCTCATGTTACTCTTTGATGTGTCTCCATCTTTCTATGGGATGTGTATTTTTATATAGGATGCTATAATATATGCTGATTGCAATATGATCTCAACTCATTTCTTTATCATGATTGAAATGAAATGATTCCAGAGCTTGAAATAATGACAGTGGCTGGAGGTGAATGTGATAACAATGTGCAGTGTTGAGTGGAAGAAGCACTGCCTTCCACTGGTGGTGACTGTTGACTGAGACAAGGATGAAATAGATCCTGGAACTCAGCTTGGTCTGGAGCAGCTCACTCCACACAATAAATCTCCACGGTAACTTCTAGCAGAACATATCTCACTTCCACCTATCCCACTGTTGTGCAACCACATCAAACATCAATTGATCCAGGATAACCAAGATATCCCGGCTTAATCCCTCATCCTAGTTTCCTGTAACAGGGCCCAGTCAAGTGAAAATCATGACAACAATAACAAGAGTGATAGAATTTGTAGAGTGAAGAGGGTGAACTGACCTCAGAGTCTCCAGTTTACAGTCTGGACTCTGCAGAAAACCACTCAGCACCTTCACTCCTGAATCCTGCAGCTGGTTGAGACTCAGGTCCAGGTGTCTGAGGTGGGAGGGGTTGGACTTCAGAGCTGAGAGCAGCCAATCACAGCTGAGCTCTGACAACCTGCAGCTCTCCAACCTGAATGTAGAATAAATGATGGAGAGTTTATAATGATGGAGAGTTTTTCCAGGGTGTCATCACTCTGAACATCAAAGTGAAATGTGGACTTCAGAATCTGACACGACAGAAACAGAGAGGGAGGGAGAGAGGGTGAGTGAGTGAGCGCTGCAATCTGAAATCTGACCACTAGATTGCAGTATTTTACACACTGGACCTTTCAACCCAGTTTCACTCATTTCAAACACAAACCAGTGACTGCAAATTGAATTTCCAACAGCAGTGAAGTGAAAATCATGACAACAATAACAAGAGTGATAGAAGTTGTAGAGTGAAGAGGGTGAACTGACCTCAGAGTCTCCAGTTTACAGTCTGGACTCTGCAGAAAACCACTCAGCTCCTTCACTCCTGAATCCTGGAGCTGGTTCTGACTCAGGTCCAAGAGTCTGAGGTGGGAGGGGTTGGACTTCAGAGCTGAGAGCAGCCAATCACAGCTGAGCTCTGACAAACTGCACCTCTCCAACCTGAATGTAGAATGAATATTTGATTCCTTCCATGGTGTAAATGTCATATTCAGAGTCATTCCTCCCTGTTGATGATCCAGATGTGCGGCTGTTGGGAGTCATTCCCTCAAACCAGTCATTGTGCCAGTGTGTTGTCAACACAATAACAACAGCAGTGTGTCAGTCAGTGTGCAGCCAATCAGCAGTGAAGATGGAAAATAATCAGTGAGTCCTTTGTGTGCTTGTGGCTGTTTTCAGTCATCAGAGTCTCGTTACAAGTCAAACACATTCAAAGGACAAGATGAAGAAATACTGCTGCACTATTAATCTGCCTCTAATGTTTCTTCACAGGATCTTCTGCTCAGTCATGTGACCTTCATCACCAATCAACAACTTCCACTGAGCTCTCAAGTGACTGGAGACATTTTCCACACTTTCTTCCACCATCCAAAGTCTTTTCTGGCTGCAGATTGTTGACATGAAAATATCAACAACATCCACTTTGTCTAGATGAGTCTTTAATATCTGCTTCAAAGTCTTCACACTGAGCAGCGTTACACACCAGTTGTCATCTGCTGACACACACTGTCCACCAGTAGAAAGCAGGAACTGACCTGAGAACTTCCAGTCTGCAGTTTGGACTCTGCAGTCCAGCACAGAGCAGCTTCACTCCAGGATCCTTCAGGATTGTCCAGCTCAGGTCCAGCAGTGTGAGGTGGGAGGGGCTGGACTGCAGAGCTGAAGACACCACTGCACAGTGAATATCTGAGAGTTGAACACTGAATGAAGGAGAGCAGAATGAGAAGTTGCTACTTCCATCATCATCATCATCATCATTACCATCATCATCACCACCATAATCATCATCACCATCATCATAATCTTCATCACCATCATCTTCATCATCATCATCATCATCATCATCATCATCATCACCACCACCACCATCATCTTCATCATCATCACCATCATCATCTTCATCACCATCATCATCATCACCACCATCATCATCACCATCATCATCACCACCTCCATCATCCTCATCATCCTCATCATCATCATCATCATCATCATCATCAACATCATCATCACCACCATCACCATCATCTTCATCATGAATGATTGAAGAGTTGATTTTGGTTGACAGTGTAAATTCAATCAATCTTGTGCAATCAACTGACAACAATGAAAAAGAAGCTTCCAAAACAAATGTGCACATTATAAAGACTCACAACAACAAAAACATAACAACTGTGTGAAGGAAAAAGCAGCAGGCTGAAGCCCAAGCTGATTCTTGCCTCTCCTATACAGTCCATAAGATTAGCTGGAATAATTATTCATTCATTCATTCATTTTCCATACCCGCTTAGTCCCGAGGTCAGGGTCACGGGGGTCTGCTGGAGCCTATCCCAGCTGTCATAGGGCGAAGGCAGGGGACACCCTGGACAAGTCGCCAGTTCATCGCAGGGCCACATAGAAACAAACAACCATTCACACTCACATGCACACCTACGGACAATTTAGAGTGTTCAATTGACCGCACATGCATGTTTTTGGAGTGTGGGAGGAAGCCGGAGAACCCGGAGAGAACCCACGCAGACACGGGGAGAACATGCAAACTCCACACAGAAAGGTCCCAGGTCCAGGTCCGAACCCACGACCTTCTTGCTGTGAGGCGGCAGCGCTAACCACTGCGCCACCGTGTCGCCCCTGGAATAATTAGTCAGACAAAATCAAAAAGGAAAAAAAGAGGAGTGCAACTCAACAAAATATGCTTGACATTATTCTTCATCATTGACTCACAATTCAACACACACACACACACACACACACACACACAGTGTTTACATACCTTACTAAACGTATCACAGCCTTCCTGCAGTTCCTCACAGCTGGAATCAGTCTCAATCTTCCCTCCCAGGTTGTGTTGTACTTGCTGGGGTCCAACTCCTCCATTACCTCCTCTGACATCTGCAGCATGTAGGCCAGACCTGAACACTGGATGGCTGAGAGTCCCTTCTCTGATCTGTTCTCTGACTGCAGGAACTCTTGGACCTCCTGATGCACTGACTGATCCTTCACCTCCAGCAGACAGTGGAATATGTTGATGCTTCTGTCAGGAGAAACATCACCAGTGTTCAGCTCCTTCAGGTTGTTGATGACCTTCTGTAAGGTTCCTGTATGATTGTCAGTGAGACCCAGCAGGCCTCCTAAGAGTCTATGGTTGGATTCCAGACTGAGTCCATGGAGAAAGCGAACAAACAAGTCCAGGTGACCGTTTGGACTCTGCAGGGATTTCTTCATCATCTTCTGAAGGAACTCATCCAGGGATTCTCCAGAGTGACCATCTTCTGTCCTCTTCCAGTTGGTGTGACAGTGGAAGCTGAAGACTGCAGCCAGAAACTCCTGAACGCTCAGATGAACGAAGCAGTAGACGGTTTTGTGGAAGATCACACTCTCTCTTCTGAAGATCTCTGTACAAACTCCTGAGTACAAAGAGGCGTCAGTCACACTGAGACCACACTTCTCCAGGTCTTCACTGTAGAACATGATGTTTCCACTCTCCAGATGTTCAAATGCCAGCTGGCCCAGCTTCAGAAGAAGCTCCCTGTCAGCCTCCGTCAGCTCCTGTGGACCTCCTCCATACTTGTGCTGCTTCCTCTTGGTCTGGACCAGCAGGAACTGTGAGTACATGTCAGTCAGGGTCTTGGGCAGCTCTCCTCTCTGCTCTGAGCTCAACATGCTCTCCAGAACTGTGACAGTGATCCAGCAGAAGACCGGGATCTTAACACATGATGTGGAGGCTCCTGGAGGCCTTGATGTGGGAAATGATCCTGCTGGACACATCTCCTCTATCTCTGAACCTCCTCCTGAAATACTCCTCCTTCTGGTCATCGGTGAAGCCTCGTACTTCTGTCAGCCAGTCCACACATGACGGAGGGATCTGATTGGCTGCTGCAGGTCTGGAAGTTATCCACAGCAGAGCCGAGGGAAGCAGATCTCCTCTGATCAGATTTGTTAGCAGGACGCTGACTGACTTCTTCTGAGTGACGTCAGTCACCACCTGGTTCTTCTCAAAGTCCAGAGCCAGTCTCCTTTCATCCAGGCCGTCCAAGATGAAGAGAAGTTTGCAGACATGCAGCTGCTCTGCTGTGAGCTTCTCTAACGTTGGATGAAAAACATGGAGAAGCTCCAGAAGACTGTAGTGCTGCTCTTTGACCAAGTTGAGCTCCCTGAATGAGAGAGGAAGCACCAGATGAAGGTCCTGGTTCTCCAGGCCCTGGGCCCAGTCCAGAGTGAACTTCTGCACTGAGAAGGTTTTTCCAACCCCAGCGACGCCGTTGGTCAGCACCACTCTGACTCTGAGTCCCTGCTGCTCAGGTGAGGCTTCAAAGATCTGGCTGCACCTGATTGGACGGCCGTGGAGGCTCTTCTTGGTCTTCTTGGTCTCCATGGTCTCAGAGGTCTTGGTGGTCCTCTTGGTCTTCTTGTTCTTCTTGGTCTTCTTGGTCTCTGTGGTCTTCTTGGTCTTGTTGGTCTCCAGCTGCCTGACCTCATGCTCTCTGTTGACCTCCTCACTCAGTCCCTCAGTGATGTAGAGGTCAGTGTAGATGCTGTTGAGGAGGGTTTGACATCCTGCTTCTACACCTTCAGTCACACGTTCACATCTCCTCTCCAGACTGATCTTCTGCTGCTGTAGAAGCTCCTGCAGACCATCATCAGCCTCTGGAGCAGAGAAAAGGTTGGAGAAGAAAACATCAGTGTGACAGTGTGAGCATCATTTTCTCTCCACAACTTTTCAGCTGCTGTGGTGAAGCTGCTGTGTGACTGTTTGCTCTCAACGTCCCTCAGTGAATCTTCTCACTGGAGGTCCTGACGTGATCTCAGAGGGAGAAGTGAAGGAGGTGCCGGTGGACAGTCTTACTGTGATCAGTCTGGCTGTGACTGGCAGGTTGCAGTGCTGCTCCACACTGAAGACACGAGGACTCACCTGATGGAGCAGACCGGTCCCAGAATGAGCCAATGAACCTTCTGTATAACGAGGACGTCCAGCTCATCCTGGCCTGCTGCTGCTGCTGCTGCTGCTGCTGCTGCTGCTGCTGCTGCTGCCGCTGTAGAAGCTCCTTCAGCTGCTGCTTCTCACCACCAGGACTCCCCTCCGTCTTCCTGTGGAGACACTTTGGCTTTGAGTGAGTGGATCAGTTGTTGGTGTCCATCACTTGTCAGCTGTTTTTCTGACTCCATCATTAGTTGGATGGAATCATTGTCTCCATCAACACTAACTGACAGCCTGCTGGCCTCCTAGTGGGCTCTTCACAAATCACTTCTTGTCTTTTGCTCTCTTTTCTAAATTCAATCCCTTCATGCAGCTTCACAATCAAAGAATTTGACCCACAAAGAATGGAGCGCAGCCGTTAATGACGCCGTCTTTTAGCCACCACGTTGCGCCCGTCATGGATTTGTAGCTGTTTTCCAGGCTGGTCTTGTCAAATCATCTAATATATTATTAGATGACATATTCATCTATCAAATGTATATTTTCTATCTGGTGTGGTTGACACCTGGTGGGCTCTGGTTGAGCAGTGGCTCTGTGGAACTGGCCCTTTGTTTCTCAGCAGACAGAGACAGTGGAGTCACATCACACTGAACTTTGGATTGAAATTCATCTCAGTGGAGTTGAGCTGCACTTTATTACAGAGCACCAAACATTCCTGCCACTGCATAAAGTTCAGTCTCAGAAGGGCTTTGCTGCATTTCAACATGATGAATGTGAACATGTCAAAGATTCTCTTCTCTTGACCACTGACCACAACATCTGACACCTTTTCACCTTCTGAGGAATTTATCACTGTCAAATCAAACTAGAATTAGACTGAGAAACAAGGACATTAGTGTTCTCACTGTCTTCCAGAGGCTCCAGCTTCATTACTGAAGGTTGCAGGTAGTTCCATGGACCTGTCACACTTCTGCTGCTGCTGCTGCTGCTGCTGCTGCTGTTGGTGGTGGTGGTGGTGGTGCTGCTGCTATGCTTCAAAATGGAGCCTGACACAGAACAACTTTCACTTCAGGCTTCTTTTCCTGTTTCTGCTGCTCACTGTGGCTCCTCCCATCCAGCCGCCTCAACTGCTCCCACATTTCCAGAAAGTCACATGATGCTGTGTGTAAGAGCGAGAGAGAGAGAGTTGGGTGGGGTGGGGTGGGGTGGGGGGTGGGGGGGGAAGACAGAGTGGGTGGGAGAGAGGGGGGGGGGGCAGAGAGAGAGAGGATTGATTGATTTTCAGCAGTATTATTATGTTGACATAGTTTTTCTATTGGCTGGAAATGTCTTGTTGCCAGGCAGAAAGATCAACTCCCCAGTATGATACAACTGATGGTTGCATTGTGGCTACAAACAAAACCAAACAAGCAAAAACCGGTCAAACAGCGCCCCTCAGTGGCAGAACTGGGAGCTGCGAGGACCGACACGTCATAGGAAAGTTTGAAGGTTCAAGGCCACATTTGAACACATTGTGTTTCTTATTGACATATTATAGAGTGACCTGTCTGAAATATCTGCCTGTTAATCAATGTGTTATTTTTTTAGCATGTGTTCATTTCTCTGTAAAGTCTGCAGTAGAAGGTAGTTTTGACTCGAGGGCGCCCCCTGGCGGCTCTTTCCAGAACTACAGTTGCCATCACTTGTTGGCAGTCCATGATGACGGTGAGAAAAATGTGATTTCCTCTTTGAAGAGCTGCACCTGTTTCTCCCTGACGTGATGGGACTGGACACTTGTTGAGGGATGTGATACTTCCTGTCAGCTCCTGAGGACAACAAGGAGACCGAGCCTCTAATGCCCCCTACTGGCTGCACTCTGGAAGAGCCCTCCCCCCATCCTCAGGACCAAGTGATCCTCCCTCAACGTGAACACATCACTTCCGTGTGAGGAGAGAAGAAGAGACGGCAGAAGTCAGCACTCACACTTCAGTCCTTGAACGCATCATCAGAGACATTCACTGCTGTTGAGTGAAGATGATGGATTCACTGCTGATGAGAAGCAGACTCTCCGTCACATATGTGCTGTGTCTCAATTCAGGGTGTGCACCCTTCAGTCCAAGTGTCCGCCGTCTGAAGGAAGCGTTCTTCGAGGACCCAGCCTAGAAGGACGGACCAAACCCCGCCTCCCTGGTAACCACTGGGGACGGTCTAGCCTTCACTGTATTTCCTCGTTGCGTCACCACCGTTCCCTCCGGCTGGCCAACCCCGGAAGTGACGTTTTTATAGTATCAAGCCATTGGTTCGCCATCTAACAATGCTGTTGGATGATCAAATAAGTAAAATCCTACATTAAAAACTGGATACTGTATGTGAAACTTCAATATTTAGATTTATATGTCGTGTCTTTACCAGTATTGGCAGTGGGACGGCTTGACTGGTGAGAGGGGCATGATGGGAAATGACACTATTGAGCAGATCAGGACTAAAATATTGATCCGTCCAATACGTGGATTCTCAAATCAATACTCCAGTCATCTAAGGCCTTCCATTGTTTCTCTGGGGTACAGCCAGATAGAAATGCTCCAACTCTGAATGACTGCTGCCTGCCTGCCTGAAGGGCCTCTGCTAAAATGATACAAATTGGTTATTTGACCAATGTTAAAGTTTTGCTCATTTCCTTCCTGAAATTCACCTTGAAATCCCCCCCCCCCCCAGTTGGGATCAGGATAATACAGTTCTTTTTGGATCAAAGTTCTCCACATCCTACTGAAATGTTTTCAACAACACAAACTGAAGCTTTGATCCAGATTAAAATTAGGATTGGATTACATCATCTAATCCCATTTCAGAATCCTTCTTTCCCTTTTCAACCCGTTTCCAAGATTCCATCCAATCCCAGAACCAACATCCAATCAGATTACCAGTGAAGGTGTGGGCGGGGCCAAGGCTGATGGGACCGACCAATAGCAAGGTGTTGATTTTTCAACATCAGGTGTTGATGATCAAGCAGGTGTTGTCATCAACAGCTCTGTTGAGTCAGCGGTTCATCTGTATTTCCGGGACAAAGGCCGCTCCTTCCAAGACTCAAAGGTCCAGATTTTAGACACAGAAGACAGATGGTTTGAGAGAGGAGTGAAAGAAGCCACCTGTGTCCACCTAGAGCGACCCTCTGTGAACAGAGAGGAGGACTCCTGCTGCTGCTGCTGCCTCCAGCCAACATGCAGCCAGACGGAGAAGCACTTGGACTTTGAGGTGCTCTTGTGATATTTTCTGATTCTTAGATTCTCTGATCAGTGTTTCTGCTCCCACTTCCCTGAAATCACATGACGCTGTGTTGAGCTGAAGTGCAGCCACGCCCCTCTCTCTCTGCCAGGGTGCATCCAGTGTGGCTGTGGCTCCCAGGAGCAGTTGGAGTGCAAGAGGTGAAGATGGTCTGGTCCTCAAGGAGCTGCTCACTCCATCAAAAGACAAGGGCAGCAAACATTGTGTCAGAAGCAGTGGCAGGAAAACAGTGGCAGAAACTGCACAAGGAGCAGAACACACTGCAGGACAAAGTAGTGATGGACAAATGAAGCTTGTGGGAAACATCCAAGCACTGGAGCCACTGCTTGAAAATGGCTGCAAATGACTGCAAGCTGCAGTAACACTGCCCTCTGCTGGCCACACACACACACACACACACACACACACACACACACACACACACACACACACACACACACACACACACACACCAATTATCCCTAACCTATCTCAATGAGCAGCATTCAGGATGCTGCATTTATTGTAGAGAAGCTTTGATGCTGAAGTATCATTGCTCTGATCACCTTTGACCTTAAAAAGCCTCGACTTGAAATAATCTCTCTCTCTCTCAGGGTCAAAGGTCAAGGGCCAGAGGGATCAGTGGCACTGTTCAAAGCCACATTCACTGACTTTACCTTCCTGTTGTTGAGTTGAAACTCCGCCCACCCTCCCAGTTTCAGGGAGCCTGATTGTAACGGAACAATTGAATCAGGGGTCAGATGGTTGGAACCGGGTCAAAGGTCAAATTCATAGGTCAAAGACGTGTATTTCAGGAACGGAAGGTCATATAAAGATGATTCCACCTCTGGCCTGTTCAGAAGGGAGGAATTATGTCAGAGGATCCAGGTTTGAAGTCAAACTACGTCCCGGGGGCCATATGCGGCCAATTACACTCTCCAATCCGGCCGACCAAACTTGAAGGAATTATATTAATAGTCATTAAGTCATGAAATAGAAAACAATGAAAACAATTATTTTGTTGTGTTCATTATTTAATTGCCATTAAAGCAACATGTTGTCTACACATCCCCTGATATATGTCTTCCTCCAATGAGAAAGCGGCCCCTCTGTCATATTGTAGAAGCCATTATGGCCCACCAGTCAAACAGTTTGCCCACCCCTGGATTAGAGGCTCACTTAGTGTTGGAGTTGGGCTTGGTTCAAAGTAGCAAGAGAACAAAAGAGGCTTTGCTTCAGAATTGAACCAACAACTAGGATTGGAACCCTGGTTTTCAGCACCACAGTAAGCAGGCTAACCCACTGAGCTAAGCTGCTAACCTGCTAAGCAGGTTCCTGAGGTCTGTGCAGGGATGTCACTACATCAATAGACAGCAGTGACTTGACATTGGTGCGTTTCAACACCGGACTCTGCAGGAGAAACAAACAGCCACAGTCACTTTGTACAAGTGCAACACAACAAGTGGAGCTGAAGCCTTTTAGATACAATTAAGAGGAAAGAAAATTCTCCTCACTCTTTGAAAATGGAATTCAAACAGAGTTTGAAAAGAGGGAAGGGGGAGCTCTGTGTTGGGAGTCAGCATTGGTCCCCACAAGACCGTCTTCAGCGCTGAGAAAGCAAAGAACTACAGAGGCCTCAGTGCTTCACCTGACACACTGACACACACTGACACACACTGACAAGCAGCGACACAGACACACAACAAAGGACAACAAGTTGCCAAAACCAAAGATTCTTCAACTCATTTCCTCATCAGTGATGAATAATAGAAGATCATCAGCATCAAATCAATCATATATAGGTCACTGTATGATATAATGACACAGTTTATAGTCACGTGTTTACCAGAAGCAGTGGGCTGTATAATGGGATGTATGAACAGGGTGACCTATTGACCTCCACAGTGCTCTGGCTAACAAGGTGGTTAGCTCAGTAGGCTAAATCTCTCACTGTGGTTGTAGAACATGTGGGTTCAAATCCCACTTGGTACCACATGACCAGGTTTTTACTGTGTATATTTGTACTTTATACTATAGCATGTGTTTTTTTCTGGTTTTCAGACATGTTGAGATTTTGCTATAACTTTTAATGAAAGTATTTAAAATTCTTTGTACTTGGAAAAAAACAACATTGTATGCAGATTTTTTCAACTGTTCAGAGAAGAGCTTCAATCAGTTCTCCAGGAGCTGCATCCCATCAGCCCACAGATGGCTCAGTTAATAAGACAACTGACTGTGAATCACAAGGTTGTTGGTTCGAGTCCCACCATGGACTGAGACTCCAACGGCCCCAAAAGATCAGTAGAAGTGACTTCAGAGTTTTCAAGTAGCTTCATCAGCATGAAAAGCAAAATGTCACTGGATGCTTCAATTGAGATGACAAATTGCTCCTCTTGAATTGAAAACACTAGTCCCTACCTACCTCTTTCTTTGCACACTTTATGATTCTTCCTACCCTGGCTTGTGATCTTTGAGATACAATAAGACTCTGATCATTAGGATTCTGTTTGAAGACTTTCAATGCCTTGTTTCTGCTTTGAATTGCCTCATCACAACCACCTGAGCCTTGGTGGTCAGCTTTTAACTAGCAAGCCCCTCCCTCTGGACCAACCCACAATGAAGTGGCAAATGACAAAAGCAGCCAATAGAAGGCCTTCAGTCAACATTAGAGGCTCCCTACCATCACTCTCACAAGCAAAACAAAAATACACACAATTCCACTGCTTCCCCCTGACAAGTCAACCTCAAAGTCGTAGCACAACACTCCTGATTGGATGATTACTGAAGCACACGTGATGCTCCACTATCAGCAGCAGCCCTGTGCAGATGGCTACTTCCTGTTAGCTCTATCAGCAGCACTTGAGAGCAGCTCTGGTTCCGACCCAGTGACTGTGGAGGAGGGAGACAGCAGTTAACAGAAGCCCTCAGCAAACAATGAAAGGATGAGTGTGTATGAATCAATAACCTGACTGGCCTCAACACACACTGTGTGTGTTCTGCAAATATACTGACTGAAAAAACATCTCCTTATGTTTGAACTGTTCAATGTATTCCATATTGTTGTCTGTTGTTTGAAATGATTCTCTTCCTATGTTGACATTTGACTTTGGATTGATTGTAGATGATGGGAGTGGAACTCTGTTCAAGCCCTTTGGGCTTCGTTCCCTCCTTGTTTTAAATTGTGCTCAATAAATCAATACAAATACAAATATATGTGAGGGTAGGTGATGGTGTCAATGTTCAAATGTTTCTTGAGGGGAATCTTTTTTTTCCCTTGTCCTGTCTGGCCATCATGAGCAGCAGAAGTGTGTCTGAATGTCTTCATGATGGCTGACAGATTTGATTCTCAAAGGCGGAGCTTGTGAGCCCAGGGTGTGAATGACACGGGTGGGTTCAGGAAGGACCTGATGACTGCTATGATTCTATTTTGATGGATGAGTGATATTGTGGCCAGGACTGAGGGAGGGACAGAGAGAGAAAAAGAGAGAAAAAATTGGATGGAAGTGAGGGCTTGGGAGAGCAACTGGCAACAATGTACAGGTATTGTGTCCAAACAACAACAGATATTAGTTTACATAATTAATGATCCAAAAATGAACTCATTCAAATAGTAAACAGATGAACTCAGAGCCGGTGGGGAAGAGGTCCAGAGCAGTGAGCCCCCCTGGCCAGAGGCCACCAGCCCCCCGAAGAGCCAGGACCAGAGGGCTGGGAGGCAGATACCCCTGGATGGAGGACAGGAAGCACAACCTGGCCCCCGGATGGATGGGGACCCCCAGGACAAGAGAGTACCAGAACCAGGCCCTGGACCAGAACCCAGGCCCTTCACCCACTGGACAAGACAAGGCACGACAGAGAGGCTGGTCACATGGAGCAGCCTCTGAAAGACTGCTTTGACTCCACAGACTGGGACGCATTGCAGGGCTCTCACAACCACAACATGGACCAGATGGTTGACTGCACTACGGACTTTAGAAACTTCTGTATGGACGCTGTTGTTCAAGTTGGATCTGGACGCTGCTTTGCCAACAACAAGCCCTGGAGAACCAGCGACATCAAGGACCTTCTGAACCAGGAGAAGGTCTTCAAAGATGCTGAGCGACAGGAGTTCCAGCGGGTCCAGAGGGAACTCAGAGTCCAAGTCAAGGAGGCGAGGGGAGCAGCACAGAAGGAAAAATGAAGAAAGGATGCAGAACAACAATATGAGGGAGGTGTGGGAGAGGATGAAGACCATCACTGGCTGCAGCTCAAAGAGAGGTGGCCACTGTCAGAAAGCTCCCACACATGTGTTGTTTAGTGCTCACCACTTGGGGGCGGTGTTGTACCTCTGTTGGCCACCGTCATTCACTCATTTATTACGTCTGTGCCTGACTGCACCTGATAGCGCTGTCAGTCAGTCAGTCATCAGCCTCCCGGCACGTCACTGCCCCCTACCGGTGCGGCGCGGTACTTCCTGCCTGGCCTGGTGTATTTTCACTTCGTTCACACGTATTTTCATGGATCATTAGAAAGAATACACTGGTCACAAACACTCATTGAATGTATTAGACAGCCTGTGGAACTTCAGCAGATGTAGTACATCAGTAATAGTAGTAATCAAGCATGATAGATAGATAGATAGATATATAGATAGATAGATAGATAGATATTAATACATTTTATTTGTATGGCACATTTTAGAAACCTCAGACACTTTACAAAGTCATTAACATAATAAAATCAATAGTGTAGTGTGTCTGTTGATGAGCACCATGGTCTTGAAGAAGCAACCATCTCTTTGAAATGTCCCACTGTGGATCTCCACATGATCTTCTGTGCAACAGTTTGTCCTGTGAGCTCACTGGAAGAGTCTGCAGAGGAAGCAGAAGATGAGGGTGTCTACCTCTCAGCTGCAGCAGCTCACCATCTTCAACACTGTGCTGACTGGTGGAGGCGTCGCCACCATGTACTACCTACAGCAGAGTGAGTTCCATTCACTAACACCATTCACACCTTCACATCTCTGTGTGTAGGAAGAACTCTCTGGAGCTGCTTCAATGGACCACAGTGACAGACAAAACAAAGCATCCAAGCACTGCAGGCCACCAAACTACCAGTGGAGTTAGAATCAGGTTCTTGATGTCTGAAGATTCTGTCTGTCATGAACAGAGTCGGGTCGGAACCGCAGCGGTACCGTCTACACCGTGTGCACAATTATTAGGCAAGTTGTATTTTTGAGGATTAATTTTGCTATTGTACATCTAGAGTGCTTTTGATCTATCCAAAATGTGAACAAACCATCAAACCTGAACATTTAAGTAGTAAAAGTGAAGTTCTGGCTTTCTTATGAGAATATCTTTATGTACACCATTATTCGGAAACTATTACTGTGCACAATTATTATGCAACTAAATGAAAAACAAAGATTTTCGCATCTCACTTGTTTATTTTTACATGTTAAAGTGAGAATAAAAAAAACCCCTCAGAATTAACAAATAAACATTTCAGAAATAATAATAATAATAATAATACTAATAATAATAATAATAATAATAATAATAATAATAATGATGAGAGCAGGCCTTCGCTGAGGCTCAGTCCTGAATATTAATAAAAATAAATTTAAAAAAAAGTCACCAGTATAGCCACCCTTCTTTTCAATAACATTCACAAGCCTTCCATTCGCGGAGTTTAGTCAGTTTCTTGATCTGGTCAGAATCAACTTTTTGTACAGCTGCCGAAACACTGTTCAGAGAGGTGCACTGTTTACCTTTACTCTAAATGTCCTGCTTAAGAACGGCCCAAAAGTTCTCAATAGGGTTTAAGTCAGGTGAAAAGGGGGACCATGTCATTAGTTTTTCATCTTTAAGGCCTTTACTGGCCAGCCACACAGTGGAATACTTTGATGCATGTGATGGAGCATTGTCTTGCATAAAATCAAAGTCCTCTTGAAAGATGCAGACTTTTTCCTGTACCACTGCTTGAAGAAAGTGTCTTCTAAAAATTGGCAGTAGGTCTGAGAGTTGATTTTGAGTCCATATTCAACCCAAAAAGGTCCAACTGCTCATCTTTAACAATACCTGCCCATACCAGTACCCAGAGATGGGGACTCGAGTTAAAGACTCGTACTCGAGTCGTATTTTTGGAGACTCCAGACTCGACTCGGACTCGACCCTAAAAGACTTGAGAATTGAATCGACTCGAGATCAAAGACTCGTGGGCAATCTTTAATTTTATTTTATTTTTTTGTTGTTTTATTTATTTATTTATTTTTCACAAAACCACCTCCGATGCGCGACGCATCGCGTCACATCCCCCCCTCTCTCCTTCATTATCAGTCATCATGGCAAGTGCAAGTGGAGCAGCTGCTGCTAAAGAAAGTCCACCGCCAGGTTCGCTACCCTTTATATTAACGTACTACTACACAAACTTCAAACAGAACGGCAGAGACAGAACTGCAAAATGTAAATGCTGCGAAAGGACAATAAAAGAAAAAGGTTCCACAACCAGCAACTTCCTGCGGCACATTGAAAAGGTGCACAAGGAAAGGTAAGTTGTACTCATAGTGTTTTTGCATACATTGTCTAGTTATTGTTTAGCTTAGTGCATTACCAAGAAGAAACGGTCGGGCCGTGGTGTTTAACGAGACCGCAGTGTAACGTTAAACAAACACCACGGCTTGGTTACCGCCGTTTTACAAGCTAGCTTGTTGCGCTAGCTTGTTGCGCTAGCTTATCACACTAGTGTTTAGGGTTGCCACCCATCTCGTTTTTCCCAGAATTATTCTCTTTTTTCACCACCTGTCCCGGGAAAAATAAAATCTCTCCCGGGACACAATTTGTCCCGTTGTTTAGGAAAAATGACAAAACCTCATTTGATTTCCGTCTGTGGTCTAGATAGGGTTGCCAACCCTCCCGTAAATATACGCACTTCACTTTTTACCCGTATATTTTGGGGATGCCTCCGCCTCCCCCCCATGTCCCGGATTTGAAACTCTAGGAGGTGGCAACCCTACTAGTGTTTGTGTTACAAAAATTAGCAACCTCCCATGTTGTTCATCTACAGGTATGCTGAATATAAGGCAGCCAAAAAAGTTTCCTGTGGAGAAGCCCAAGAGGGTCAGACTCAGAGCAGCCTCGATTCCTTTGTGGGACTAAAACAAGGAGTGAAAACATACAGCCAGGGCCATCCCCGACAGAAGACCATTACTGACTCCATAATTCATGACCTCATCATCTCATGCAACCTTCCTCTGTCCTTGGTTGACATACCCAGCTTCCAGAACTTCATGTCAGTGGTGGATGAAAAATACTGCCCAGTTAATCGAAACACCGTTACCAGAGTGATCTAGCATCCGACAAAGAGTACAAGATCAAATCCAAATTACAAAAAGCAGACACTGTGTCTGTGACTGTGGACATTTGGACTGACAGGAGCATGCAAGGCTTTCTAGGTGTAACGGCCCACTTCATGGAAATGGAGAAGAGCAGTGTCTCAAGACTGCAGACAGTTCTCTTAAGTTGTGATAGATTCACAGGTTCACACACTGGAATCAGAATCAGTGAACAATTTGAGGAGATATGTGACAAATTTAATGTAAAACACAAATTAGATTACATTATCAGTGATAACGCTTCAAATATGAAGAAGGCCTTTACAGTTTGTTTCCCCTCAACAACTAGAAATGAGAGGCATGAGTTGGATGACGAGGGTGAAGATGATGATGAGCTAGAAAATGATGACTTATGGGAGGATACAGGTGAAACCCTCCAAGAAGATGTGGACACCATCCAGAGTAGCTGCCGGCAACAGCGGCTGCAGTGCTTTGCCCATTCATTGCAGCTCGTCGTGCGAGATGGACTGAAAGAGACCAAAATTATTAACTGTGCATTGGCAAAGGTGACAAAATTCTGCAGTTTACTTCATACAACTTGTGGACTTAAGGAAGCTTTTAAGAAAACGTATGGAGCCAATCGGAGCATCCCCTCTGCTGTAGCAACTCGTTGGAACTCGACTCTCCGCCTTGTACAGGCAGTCACTGACCTTGATCCCCAAAGCCTTAACACTCTCCTGGAAGATGAAAGACACAAAAGCCTGTGCCTAACAGGCAGAGAGTTGAGCCAGCTGAAAGAGCTTGTGGAAATTCTGGGCCCGTTTCTTCAAGCAACAGATCTCACACAAGCAGAGAAGGTGGTTACTCTCAGTGCGGCTCTCCCTAGCATTCTATCACTCAACAGCCACCTCAACAGTATGCAGAAGAAAGCTCATTACCTGCGCGGTTTAGTGAAAGCCCTACAGCAGTCCCTCCAACGCCGTTTTCAGGTATGATGGTAGCTATAAAAACAAAACATTTTCACCCACTTCTTTACTTCTGTAAACCTGTGATCTGACCGTAAAGCTGAATTTGATGATCTGATTTTGTTTCAGGGGATGTTCGTAAATGTCAGAATGGAGGAGTCGGACAAGCCTGCAGGAGACTTGCCCTTTGGAGATAAGGTTTACATGATGGCTGCACTACTGGACCCATACTACTGCCTCTTTTGGCTGGAGCATGATGTTCCCATCCCAAATGATGTCAAGAGTGATGTGAAGGAGATGGTAATGGGTAAGTGTACTTGTGATAGATTCCTTAACTTATATATTCCTTAATTTAATCATCACTATTTGTATAACTAAGATCATGATCTGATGAACATAATGTAACTAACCATGTTTTTTGTGGACATTTTTCAGATCATGTCTTGGCTGATGCTTCTCAAAGTCACTGTACGTCAAGAGAACAGCAGCGGTGGTGAAGATGACAAGGAGCAGTCACCGACACCTACCAAAGTTCCTCGCCTGTTCTCAGCCTATCGGAAGAAAAGCAAGAAGAACCCAGACCATGCCTCATCTGTCAGGGCTGAACTCAAGCGCTACATCCAGAATTCGGAGTCCACTGCGGCCGATGAAGAAGAAACGCAAACAGACTGTCTGGAATTCTGGAATCGACATACTAAGGGTTTCCCCAGACTTCATAGGGTGGCTATGAGAGTGCTTAGTGTCCCTGCTACCAGTGCACCAGTAGAGAGGGTATTTAGTCACGGAGGTATTATAATGCGCCCGCACAGAGCCAGGGTTAGTGCAACAAACCTGTCATGCTTAATTTTTCTGAAATGTAACAAGCATGTTGCATAATTTTTGATGGTCTTTCAGCGACTGAGAGGCAGCCTAATAATTTTTGAAATGTAACTTAAGTTCAGTTGCATCATTTTTCAGTCTTTCAGCCACTGAGAGGCAGCCTAATATTTTTTTTTAAATGTATCTAAGTTCAGTTGCATAATTTTGATGGTCTTTCAGCCACTGAGAGGCAGCCTAATATTTTTTTTTAAATGTAACTTAAGTTCAGTTGTATAATTTTTCAGTCTTTCGGCCACTGAGAGGCAGCCTAATGTTTTTTTTTAAATGTAACTAAGTTCACCTTCTTGGAGGCTTTCTTTCTTTTCTTTTTTCCACACATGGGTTAGTTTAGTAATAGTTAAGGCCCATGGAAAGGACAGACAGTTGTGCTACTTTATTTTATCTATTTTATTATTTAATATTATTTATTATTATAAAGGCCATCTATTTTAGTTTTTTTTTTTTTTAAAAGTCTGAATAAAAATTTGGATATACTGTATTTCAGCCAGAGGCTATGTCATTTTATATATATATGTGTGTGTGTGTGTGTGTGTGTGTGTGTGTGTGTGTGTGTGTGTGTGTGTGTGTAAAGACTCGAGAATTGACTCGACTCGAGGCCGAAGACTCGTGACTCGACTCGGACTCTAAATCAAAGACTCGTGGGCATCTCTGCCAGTACCCCACCGCCATCTTGCTGGCATCTGAGTCGAAGTGGAGCTCTGTAGCCATTACTGATCCAACCACGGGCCCTTCAATCCTTTCCAACAAGAGTCACTCTCATCTCATCAGTCCACAAAACCTTTGAAGAATCTGTCTTCAGATATTTCTTGGCCCATTCTTGACGTTTCAACTTGTGTGTCTTGTTCAGAGGTGGTCGGGTTTCAGCCTTTCTGACCTTGGCCATGTCTGTGAGAACTAAATACCTTGTACTTTTTGACACTCCAGGTAGGTTGCAGTTGTGAAATATTGCAGAACTGGAGGATAATGGGTTCCTGGTGGCTTCGAGTTTGTTTCTTCTCAATTTTTTGCGGTTAAATTGCATCTTTTCTTCTCAACACGTTTCTTGCAACCCTGTTTACCATTTGCTACAAAACGTTTGATGGTTCTGTGATCACGCCCCAATATCTTAGATATTTCAAGTGTGCTGCATCCCTCTGAAAGACCTTTTTACAATTTTTGACTTTTCAGAGTCAGTCAAATCTCTTTTTTGGCCCATTTTTCCCGAGGAGAAGAATCTGCCTAATAATTATGCACACCTTGATATAGGGCGTTGATGTCCTTAGGCCACACCCTCCCTCGTTATACAAATACACATCATCTAATATGCATTATATCCTCTTAGCATTCAAGTTTATACAGCTTGGGGTTGGAAATTAAGGATAAAATGATCATATGGTCAAAATAGTCACTTGCCTAATAATTGTGCACACGGTGTATATATGGATCTATCTACTACTCACTCTCAAAAAGCTGACAACCAACAGCAACAAAACCAACCTACTCTGCAATTTTCTTTTTGAAATTAGCGCCATTAAATAGGGATGCCCTATCCCTAAACACAATCGATTCACATGACAAACCGAACCAATCAGGTGATTCATTTGACGTCCGAAGCGCTCAACTGCTTCGGACGTCACTAGTCACATGACCAAACCGCGCCTTGGCACAGTGTTTCGATACGTTTGCTTCATGAGCAACAACGCATGTGTCGGAGCCTCGGGTGTCAGCGGACCATCACTACAGGTGGGTCCCTCACGACCAGGACACGACAACGGGGCATGGTTTTACCACACAGTTGCACATCAAGTTCCAAGTACCCGAGGTAAGGGATAGTAATAATAATAATAATAATAATAAACTTTTATTTGTACAGCGCTAAATCACAGCCAAAGGCGTCTCAAAGCGCTTTATACAATCAGAGAGAACCAACCGGGCCCCCGGAGCAAGCAAGATGCGACAGTGGCTGGGAAAAACTCCCCTGTGGGAAGAAACCTAGGGCAGAACCAGACTCCAGAGGGCGATCATCTGCCTATGAGTAGTTGGGGTGAAGTAGAAAGATAGAGGAGAGACAGAGAAAGAGAGAAAGGAGCAGAGTGAGCCAGGGTGGCAGACAGGACAGAGTGAAAAACAGATACACCAACCAGGCAAAACGGATATAAACACAAAGAATAGGAAATAATTCAAGGCTGCTGTCCATGTGGAGTGTAAGTGTCCATGCTTTGGAAGGCAAGAGCCTAGCTCGATGGACAATCTGCCGATAGGACTAGTCCAGGTCTTAAGCGTGGCGGTGGGATGAAGCGATGACAGCAAGACCCCCAGGACAGCACAATCCAGCTCCTGGCGCAGTGGTCATCACCTGCCGGGGACACAGAGACTGCGGCAGTATCATGCATATCGAGCATACTGTACAAAGCATAATGAGAGCTTGGACAGAGTGGATAGAGTAAAAGATTGGATACAGTAAAAGATTGATTGGGTGAGGAGAGTGATAAAGGTTCCGCCTGCACAGAGCAACGATCCCTGTAACGGGAGCGAAAGATCTCCCTCCACGGCGTAAGCCTACAGCAGCTTAACTGACAGTGGATGAGTCTAACTATAAGCTTTAAGAAAAAGGAAAGTCTTAAGTCTACTCCTAAATAAACTAACTGTGTCTGCCCCCCTCACCGAGGCTGGAAGATGGTTCCAAAATAGAGGTGCCAGGAAACTGAAACACCTACCTCCTGATCTAACTCTAGAAAATTTTGGGATAACTAAAAGACCTGAATCCTCAGAGCGAAGGGCTCTTGGAGGATGATAAAGTTCAATGAGTTCCCTAATATAAGAAGGAGCCTGAGAATGAAGAGCTTTGTAAGTTAAAACTAGAATCTTAAATTCAATTCTAAATATGACAGGCAGCCAATGCAAGGAAGCTAAAATTGGAGTAATATGCTGCCTCCTTCTAGTTCCGGTTAACAATCGTGCCGCGGAGTTTTGGATTAACTGTAATGTCCTAAGGGATGAATTTGGGCATCCTGCTAGTACCGAGTTACAGTAATCTAGCCTAGACGTAACAAAAGCATGGATTATTTTTTCCGCATCTTTGAAGGACAAAAAACTTCGAATTTTGGCAATGTTTCTTAAGTGGAAGAAAGCTGACCTCCCTACATTCTGTATATGAGAATTAAAGGTCAGGTCCTGATCAAAAGTGACTCCTAGGTTCCGCACGGTAGAACTGGGTGTAGTACCAAATAGACCACTTTGTCCATCAAAAACTCTGTCCCTACTCTCTCGCGATCCAAATATAATGACCTCAGTTTTGTCGGAATTAAGCAACAGGAAATTCTGTGTCATCCAAGTTCTGACATCACGAAGACAAGATTCCAATTTGGCCAACTGATGAGCCTCGTTTGCCTTAAAAGAAAAGTACAACTGTGTGTCATCTGCGTAAGAATGGAAACTGATGCTATGCTTTCTGATGATGTCACCAAGAGGTGACATGTAGATGTTGAAGAGGAGTGGCCCAAGTACAGATCCTTGCGGGACACCATGACTAACCCTCCTACGTTCTGACGAATGATTATGAACATGAACAAACTGAAAACGGTCAGACAAGTAAGATCCAAACCAGTCCAAGGCGCGATCCTTGATGCCGATAGCATCTTCTAATCTCCTAAGAAGAATGCTGTGGTCAACTGTATCAAATGCTGCACTGAGATCTAGGAGGACCAGAACAGAGAGAAGACCTTTGTCAGATGCACACAAGAGGTCATTACTTACCTTAAGCAATGCAGTTTCAGTGCTGTGACCAACTCTGAAGCCAGACTGAAAAGCCTCAAGTAGATTGTTGTCGTTCAAGAAGTCCACAAGCTGCCTAGCAACAACTTTTTCTAAGATCTTGGAGAGAAACGGAAGGTTCGAGATTGGCCTATAATTTGAAAGCACACTCGAGTCCAAATTGGGTTTTTTGATCAGAGGCTTGATTACAGCCACCTTGAAAGCATGAGGGACAAAACCTGTTGATAGAGAGTGATTAATAATTCTAAGAATGACACAATGAAGCAATGGGGAAACCTCCTTGAGATGCCTGGTTGGAATTGGGTCCAGAAGACTGGTGGTCGACTTAGCAGAGGAGACAAGAGAATCAAGTTCCGAGAGTCCAACTTGCTGAAAACTCCCGAAATACACACTGGGGTTGCCATGTTGAGAAAGATCTGCCATGTGACCTGTGGAAGACAAAGAAGACAAAGAAGACGAGGAATTCCCAATCTCAGTTCTGATACCTTCTACTTTTTGCTGGAAGAAGTTCAGGAAATCGTTGCTTGACAGGCCAGTAGGGACGCATGGCTCAACACAATGATGGCTCCTCGTCAGCTTAGCAACTGTACTAAATAAAAACTTTGGGTTGTTCTTGTTAGAGTCAATAAGAGCAGAAAAGTAGGAAGTTCTACTGATACGCAGGGCCTTTTTATAGGACCTAAAGCAATCCTGCCAAGTCTTGAAGGATGAAGCTGTTTTTGACGAACGCCAAGTTCTCTCAAGCCTTCGCAAATTTTGTTTTAATTTGCGAGTAGAGGAAGTAAACCAAGGGGCTGATCGATCCTGCCTTTTCATACTTACCTTATAAGGGGCAAGATCATCCAATGTTGATTTCAGAATACAAGAAAAGCGATCTGTCAAGGAGTCCAGATCAAGATCAGTCAAGTGGGTGGGGGGAGAGGCCGGAAGCATGTCAAGAGGTACAAGGGCATCAAGCAGATCAGGAAGCCTCTCCTTAAATTCAGCAACAACAGAGTCCGAAATGTTTCTACTCATTATAGACCTTGCTTGGGGAATGTGATCCGCTACAATAAAGCCGAAAGTGATCAGAAAGTGGTCAGACAAAACGTCGTTTCGGGGAAAGATTGTCAGCTGCTCTACACCAAGTCCAAAAGTGAGCACAAGATCCAAAGTATGACTATGCTTATGAGTGGGTACATTCACAACTTGAAGGAAGCCTAAGGAGTCGAGGATAGATTTGAAATGAGAACTCAGACTGTCACTCTCAATGTCGACATGAATATTAAAATCTCCAATCACTATGATCTTGTCTTTAGTCAATGCTAAAGTAGACAAAAACTCTGAAAATTCATCTAAGAAAGAAGAATATGGACCGGGGGGACGGTAGACAACAATGAATTCAACGGAATCTGCCTGCCTATCAGGTGACAATGAAATAGACATCGCTAAACTCTCAAATGAACTATAAATAGAATGAGCCTTGAGATTGACTAACAAATTGGAATTATAAATAGCTGCAACGCCACCTCCTCGACCACTATCACGAGCCTTATGAGTATTAATATGACTAGGAGGAGTGGCTTCATTAAGACTAAAATATTCATCTTGACGTAGCCATGTCTCTGTGAGGCCGAAAATATCAACACTATGTTCACTAATCAAATCATTAACTAAAACTGCCTTGGAATGTAGAGACCTAATGTTAAGAAGGCCACATTTCACCATTTTGTTTGTGGGAGCCCCTGGAGCCCCCTTATTTCTACAATCTATTCGAACTAGGTTACTATGATCTATTGGAGATTTGCACAGTATAAGAGGTTTGGAGGTGCGAGGGACCGACACAACTTCTATTGGAAAAGACTGGCAGGGCTTCGGGGACTTACTAACGGCTGGGGACGGCAGTGAGAGAAGCCCAGAGTAGCGTATAGGACTACAACTCTGTTGCCTGGTCTCCACCCTGGAGCGTCAGTGAGTGGAAGCTAAAATTTTAACTATATTGCTAGATAAGAGAGCTGCACCTTCCCGGGTGGGATGAATGCCATCCCTCCTAACAAGACCAGGCTTGCCCCAGAAAGGCTTCCAGTTATCTACAAAGCCCACCGAGTTATTGGGACACCACCCTGACAGCCAACGGTGAAAAGATGACATGCGGCTAAACATCTCATCATTCCTAACATTTGGCAAGGGGCCAGAGAAAACTACTTCGTCCGACATGGTCTGAGCAAATGCGCACACCGAAGCTATGTTTAACTTAGTGACCTCGGACGATTTCAGGCGTGCATCATTGAAACCACAGTGAATTACAATCTGCCTAAATCTCCGTTTATTCTTAGCCATTAACTTTAAATGCCCTTCAATATCGCCCGCCCTTGCCCCGGGGATGCACTTCACTGTGGCCGATGGCTGTCCTAGGTTAACATGCCTCACTATAGACGAACCGATCACCAGAGTGTCAATCTCAGTCGGCGTGCTGCTGAGTGGAGCAAACTTATTCGAGACATGGACGGAGGGGGCCTGGTGCTGAGAATGGTGGTGGTGCCCGGCAGGCTTGTTAAGGCTACGCTTCCTCCTGACAGTCACCCAACCGACCTTTCCCGGCTGCTCGGGAGCCGCGAAGGGAGGGGAACTAGTGGGACCTAGAGACTCCGACACTACGCTAGCGAATGAACGCTCCGCTCCAGCTAAGCTAACCCTACTAGCTACAGGACTACTATGCTCGAAGGAGCGAAGTCGTTCCTCAAGCTGGCTAAGTCTCGCCTCAAGCGCTAACATAGTACTACATTTAACACACATCCCTGACTCGGTAATTGAGGACGAGCTAAAGCTAAGCATCTGGCAGTGTGAGCAAGAAAAGACGGGAGGAGAGAGAGGAGGGACAGAGGAGAGGTGAGAGGGAGAAGCCATGGCTTCGACTGTGCTTATGCAAACAGATAGAGATAGGTGTATTGAGAAGATACTAAATAATTTGGAGAACGATCACCTTTTAAGAGAAAACAGTCCAGTGGTTCGCTCAGTCAGAGCTCAAGCTCAGGAGCGGCGTGGCTGGCTGGCCGGCTGTGCTGTCGCCTCCTGTGTGACGCGTTCACCTGCAACATGTCTTCAACATAGTCAGGCCATTGGCAGCCCTGACCTCTAACCAATGGCAGGCACGGAGGCGTTCCTGGCCCAAAGGCTCAGGATGCTGGCGGAAAGAAACACTCAACACAAGGGACCCTAACGCCACTCATGTTCACATCTAAATGAGAGCAAGATGAAATTAATCCGGAAGCATCCACGTCAGATAAAACAGCCTGTGAGCCAGTAACGGCCCCGTCCAAACTGTGGCTCTGCAGTTTGACGGGCACTAGTTTTCCGCCACAGAAGGGGATTGAGACTGCTGACCAGAATTTGACTGAGGTCGAAGAGAGAACTGTGAACGAGGAGGAACACGCACCCCATCACACTCGTGCGAAAAGTGCCCAGGCTGGTTACAACGCCTACATACTAAAGGTCTGGATCGGGGTGGACGGCGGTGCTGACTGGAGTTCTGCAGTTGAGCAATACTGGCCATCAGCTGATTAAGCTGCTCCTGCTGACGCCGTAGCATATCACTCATTTCGCTCATCTCTGACTGCGCAGCAGCTTGGGGGCTGCCAGAAACGCCATACTGAACACCATACACAGTGGAAACTGATTGACTGCGGCCCCTCGCACCACCAAGCGAACCTTCACATTCCCAGCGGATGGCCTCAGCTCTTACATCCAACAAAGTGGAATCGGGTTGCCGACGCACCAACTGCTTCAGCTCACGCCGCAAGGAACAGTTCAGGACATGCTCAACGAACTGGTCTCTCAAAAGCGTCTCAGCATTGGGCATGGCAGTAGGGGCACACTGCTTTACCTTCCCCATGAGACCCATCAAGGCAAGAGAGAACTCCTGAAGAGTTTCTCCCTCTTGCTGTCTTCTGGAGAAAAAGGCCTGCTGCAGTGCCACATAAGACTCTGTGCACCCATAGCGCTCCTCTAAAATGGCAAGTATTCTTGCAGGATCCTCCCTCTCAGCGGCAGAGCGGTACCGTATCTCCTCCTTAGCCTCCCCTTCCAGATGGTCAAACAGGAAGAACGCCTGGAAGGATCGGGATAAGCGCAGAGCCCTCATGCTCGCCTGTACCTCCTCCACCCACTCACTGGTACTGCCACCACCAGTCTCCAACAACTAAAAGAAGGAAAAACAACAATTAATACAATAAAAACGAACAACAATGGCAACTTATTTTAACAATCGCTCACCTTCTCTCACACGAACACACGCTCTCTCTTTTACCCACACACAATACACTGGGCGAAGCGACGGGGAGGCGGTGGCGGCTCAGCAGCAGCGGCGAAGCGGCGGCGGTGAAGCAGCAGCAGCAGCGGCGAGGCGGCGGCGGTGAAGCAGCAGCGGCGAGGCGGCGGCGGTGAAGCAGCAGCAGCAGCGGCGAGGCGGCGGCGGTGAAGCAGCAGCAGCAGCGGCGGCGGTGAAGCAGCGGCAGCGGCGAGGCACAACGGCGAGGCAGCAGCGGCAAAGCAACAGAGTCGGGACACAGGGCTCGACGGAGCAGTCGACAAAACAGTTGACAGGACGGTAGACAGAGCAGCAGAAACTGGGGTGATTGCAGCCAGTCCTCTCAGTAAGGTTCTATTGCACATGCAGGAGGAGGCAGGAAGGGGACAATCTAAGGGGACAATCTCCAACACTGGCGTTTACCGCCGGGAGCTCCAGAAATTCACAAAGCCCGGGCAGCATGCACAGGGCACAATTGCAGCATCCAAACTAAAACCCCGACCGGAAATGACGTCCAAATGACGGAAGGCGCAGAACCAAGAGCTGGCGAAGATGGGCGTTTTTATACGGCTTGGCCCGTCACTGCCACCAATGGCATTACGGGTAATCAACGCACTATTTGGGTTCATACTGCTACACTTAGTTAATAAAGATATAAATATTACGAAACCATTTTATTGTCTAGACTGGCGGTCCCGGCTTCACGTTACTTGTGTACATCGTTGTGTAGCGACAGAGGACTTTTTTTTTCGTCTTCTTCTTCTTCTCCTCCTTCTTCTTCTTCTTCTTCTTCTTCTGAGCGGAAGGAGCGTGAGAGGGAGAGAGAAAATTGAAAGCGATTGCGCTACCTATACCTTTATTCTATTCTTTACACTTTGGTGGTTGTTTTTGTGTATTTGTGTAGTTTATTTTAGTGTGAGTTAGTTTAGTTTTTAGTGTTTGTTTTGTCGTGTTTTGCGGCCAGACGCCGTCTGGTCGGGAGGAGGAGACCAGGTGCGCCGTCATGGCGGCCGCAGGGTTCTCCTCCCTGTCAAGGAAGCACGGCATTAAACTAGGTGCCGGCTCCTCGTGCAACGTGGAAGATGTAGCGTGAGCCGTCGGGGAGCGGATCGGACACAGCTCGGTGAAGTCGGCAGCCCGAATGAACCGAGCTGTGGTCCTGTTTTTAGAGATGGTGAAGCAGGTAAAGTTGCTGGTAGAGACCGGGCTGACGGTGATCGGGCTGTTCGAGGCGGTGCAGCCGCTCACACAGCCGGCAGCCCGGATCACCCTGTCCAACGTCCCCCCCTTCATCAGCGACAAGTTCCTGCTCCAAAAACTGTCCCGGCACGGTAAGGTGGTCTCCCCGATCAGAAAGTTGCTTTCTGGGTGTAAATCTCCGCTGCTTCGCCATGTGGTGTCGCACAGGCGGCAGGTTTACATGATATTAAATAACAGGGCACAAGAGTTCAACTATCGATTCATCGTACGAGTGGATGACTTCGATTATACTCTGTTTGCCACATCATCGGAGGTAAAATGCTTCGGCTGTGGGGCGGAGGGACACCTCGTCAGAGCCTGTCCGAAACCGGGCGGGTGCTGACGCGACGGGTCCGGTCGGCGGTGTGGCAGTCGCGGCTGCGGCAGCTCCGAGCAGAAAGCCCGTCCCCGCTCCACGACGGAGAAACTCCAGAGATGCGGGGGGCACCGCTGGCCCGAGCAGGGAAGAAGGAGCAGGAGGTGAGAGTGAACAAAGGTGGAGAGGTCAAGGAGATGGAAGAGGGTGAGTTGGGAGAGACAGGTGAGTCAGGGAGTCAGGGAGGGGAGACGGGTGAGGTGGGGGGTTAGAAGTAGGTGAGGTGGAGGAATTAGGGAAGGTAGCGGGGCTGGGTGCGGGTGTGGTGAGGGAGACGGGTGAGGTGAATGAATTCGGTGAGGTGAGGGAAAATGGTGGGGTGTTGGAAGCAGATGAGGTGAGGGAGACAGGTGAGGTGAAGGAAACGGGTGAGGTGGAGGAATCAGGTGAGGGAAAAAGAAAAGAAAAAGATCCTTCAGAGGACACGATAGTGGGTGGAGGTGTGTTTGAAGCACTGGGTGGTGTGGATGAGAAAACTGGTGGTGGGTCTTCTTGTGTGACTGAACAAACTGATGGTCTGGGTGAAACACCGGAATGGAAAACTGCTGTGTCTCAGAGACGCAGCAAAAGGAAACAGACAGTGTCAAATGAGGGGGGAGGGAAAACTGGTAGACTGGGGGCTGGAGCTGCTGCAGAAGACAGCAGTGACAGTGAGGGCGCCATATCTGACTGCAGCGAATTGTCGCTCTCACAAATAGTTTTAACAACACCTCTAGCTAATAGAGAGAAACATTTTTATTCAGCAAAGATGATAAAAAGTTTTTTGCAAAAAACAAAAGGAGTTAAAAACCTGAACATTGACATGCACTTTCCTGACAAAGTCACCTTTTTTCTGTCTGTTATAAAAACAAATCTTCATCAGATTTAACTGAGCAAGAAATCTTCAGGTTAAAAAAGCACCTTATACGAGTCCGAAAAGAAATACATTTTTAAAATGATTGACAGGGATTTTATTTTTATCTGTGTTTTTATTTTCTTATTTTTGTGCTTTTTAATCCCAAACATGGATGTTTTAAAAATTGGAACGCTCAATGTGAATGGAGCCAGAGAACCAAAAAAAGAGGGCACTTGTGTTGGACACAGCAAGAAGAAAGCACTTGGACACTTTATTTCTTCAGGAGGTCCACAGTGACCCAAGTATTGAGGGGTGCTGGGAGAAGGAGTGGGAGGGCAGCGTGTCTTTAAACCACAACACCACAGCAAGTGGAGGAGTGGGCATCCTCCTCTCCAAGAGGTTCTCTCCATCCTCTGTGGAGGTGGAGCAGGTGGTGAAGGGGAGATGCCTGCTGGTCAAAGCCAAGGTCCACAGTTTTAATCTGTTTTTTATGAACATTTATGCACCAAACCATGGAGCAGAGAGGAAGAGGTTTTTAGAAATTGTTAATAATAAGTTAAACAGTTGCGGCTCAGAGGATTATTTAATTTTGGGCGGGGATTTTAATTGTACTGAAGATGAGTTTTTAGACCGCAACCACAGAGCCACATCCAGCTTCCCAGCACACTCTGAAGCAGCTGGTCTACTCCCATGACCTGGTGGATGTGTGGAGGAGGATGCATGCAGACTGTCGTCAGTACACCTGGTCCCACCTGAGAGAGCGAGGTTAGACAGGTTTTATTGTTTTAAGCATCATTTTAATGTTTTTAAAGATTGTAGGATTGTGCCATCTGTTTTTTCTGATCACTCTCTGGTTTTATGTGACGTCATACTAAAAAATATTTTACCAAAGAGCGCCTACTGGCATTTTAATTCTGCTTTGATTTTAGATAAAGGTTTTAAAGAAGTTTTAAAAATTTTCTGGTGTGGTTTTAAAAATCAAATATCTGATTTTAGTAGTCTTAGTCAGTGGTGGGACCATGGAAAAGTACAAATTAAACTACTCTGTCAGCAGTACACTCTCAATGTCACACAGTATACATGTAGATCAATCAAAGACCTGGAGAGTGAAATAGTGGAATTAGAAGCGCTTGGCTATTCCACAGGAAATCGAGGGCGCATTGAAGTCCTCAACTCCAAAAAGATGGCCTTAGCCAGCCTGCTGGACTCAAGGGTACAGGGGGCGCTGGTCCGGTCCCGGATCCAGAACATCTCAGAGATGGATGCTCCCTCTGGCTACTTCTTCGGACTGGAGAAGAAGAACGGACAGCACAAGGACATCCACTGCCTGCTGACGGACACCTGGCAGGAGCTGACCGAGCCCCAGGAGATCAGGAGCAGAGCCACGCAGTTCTTCTCCCAGCTTTACTCGTCGGAGTATGAGGAAGACGTTGAACTGGAGGAAGACCCTACTCAGAACTCTCCCGCAGGTGTCAGCTGACACAAATGCACAGCTGGACCTCCCTCTACAGCTGGAGGAATTAACGGCTGCCCTGAAGGGCATGCAGGGACGGAGATCCCCGGGGATCGATGGACTCACCGTTGAGTTTTACAAAGAGTACTGGGACATTCTAGGAGCTGACCTGCTCCAGGTTCTGAACCAAAGCTTGGACAGCGGTTCCCTCCCTCTCTCCTGTCGAAGAGCAGTGGTGACTCTCCTTCCTAAAAAAGGACAACTGCAGGAGATTAAGAACTGGCGCCTGGTGTCCCTTCTCTGCGTGGATTATAAAATACCCGGCAGGTCCATGGTAGACAACGTCTACCTAATTCGGGATGTTTTGGAGGCCTCCAGCTCATTGGGTATTGACACTGGTCTCATTTCGCTAGACCAGGAAAAGGCTTTTGACCGGGTTGAACACAGCTTCCTCTGGAAAGTCATGGGGAGGTTTGGGTTCAGCCCTGGCTTCATTGCCATGATCCGTGTGTTGTACAGTGACATTGAGAGTCCTATAGAGGCAGAGTTTTGGTTTTAAACAACCTAGTCGCGTCCCTCCTGTGGCACCGACTGTCCTGTCTGGATCCTCCAGCTGGACTTATGGTCAGAATCCAAGAAAAAGTTATAGATTTTTTTTGGGATGAAAAACATTGGGTGCCACAGGGGGTGCTGTTTTTACCGAGAGAGGAGGGGGGACAGGGCCTCATCCACCTGGCCAGCAGGACTGCAGCTTTCAGGCTGCAGTTTCTCCAGCGCTTCCTGACTGGTCCAACAGACCTGGTGTGGAAGGGTGTGGCCAGCTGCATCTTCAGAGAGGTGAGTCAACTGGGACTGGATACTGCTCTGTTTTTAATAGATTCCAATTTTTTAAAGTTAAATGGGATTCCTCCTTTTTATCAAAGTGTTTTTAAAGTATGGGCTTTTTTTAAAAGCAGCAAAGAATAAACCACCTCCGATTCTCTGTTCTGGCTTTTAAAAGAACCACTCATTCATGGTGCCAGATTGGACATTTCCAGTGGTGCGACGCCCGGGTTGACGGCTGCTCTGCTCAGGACAAACACCGTGGACTTGCAGCGCCTGGTTCAAGCGGCAAGACCGACCCTTGGTGACCACCAGACTGTGGGAAGTGTGCTGGGCCTGCAGTCCACCAGGATGACGGAGAGACTGCTCCAGCTGTGGAGGGAGAGACTATCCCCTGGAGAACGCAGTCTCCTCGTGCAGCTGGAGTCAGGCACAGAGCCAGACACCACAGAACCCTTCCTGGCTTTAAGAATCACCCCTCGCCTTGAGACCGAAGGCCCTCTACTGAAGACCACATCCCTTCACCTTGGTCACACTAAGAACAAGGACCTCTATAAAGTGTGCGTCCAAGTTTTTAACCAAAAGATTCTGGGGAAAAGAACAACGTGTGCGTGGAGTAAAAGACTGGACGGTACACCTCACTGGAGGGTCCTGTACAAGCCGCCACTGAAGAAAAGAACAGGAGATCTTCAGTGGCGGATCCTGCATGGGGCCATTGCCTCCAATGCTTTTATCTCCATCATTAACCCTGCTGTGTCCAACCAGTGCCCCTTCTGTGACTCCAGCGAAACGTTTTTTCACATTTTTATTGATTGTTTTAGACTCACTGCATTTTTTATTGTTTTAACAAATGTTTTTAGTTCTTTTAATCAGAGTTTTACAATCACAAATTTTATTTATGGTACGGGCTACAGCAAAAAAAACAAGGAAATGTGGCAACTTTTAAATTTTATTATTGGAGAAGCGAAAATGTCAATTTACATCTCAAGGAAAAATAAAATAGAAGTCTCGGTAGCGATGATGCAACAATGGTGTGGCGCCGCAACCTGCGTTCCCGAATCCACCTAGAGTTTTCTTTTTTTAAAATGGTGAAAGACCTTGACGCTTTCCAAAAAATCTGGTGCCACAAGAATACTTTGTGTGCTATTTTAAACAATAAGTTATTTCTTTCGGATGCACTAAAAGGTTGAATGTTTTCTTTTTTTGGCTTTTGATTTGTGTTTGTGTTTTTTTTGTGTTTTTATTTGTCTATTTATGTATTTATTTATTTAATATTTAATTTTTATTTTCGTTTTGTTTTGAATGGGTTGTCTCTTTTGGCTTGGTTTTGATTTTGTGTTGTTGTTCATTATTATATTTTTTTAGTTCATTTAATTCTTTGTTTAATCAGTTATTTATGTTAGGAAAAGGTGCATAAGTTTTTAGCCTGTATTTTGTAAATAAATGTGATTGTAAAAATCTTCTTCTTCTTCTTCTTCTTCTTCTTCTTCTTCTTCTTCTACTTCTTCTTCTTCCAAATATCAAACACACTCCTGAGTCAGAAGACGTGACAATCTGACGGCTGCATGCAACACTGAAAATCATTTGTCCTTCTGAATAATGATTGTAATAAAATTAGATAAAAAATACAAAACCACCGCTACTATCTCAAAACAAATTGACCTGATTAAAAGATGAATGGCAGAAGTGAATCACCTACTACAGTACAGTGTAAATAATCTCCTGAGTTCTGTGTACCGGTAACCTCACACTGTCTGAATCCTTTTGATTTATTTCTCGTGTCCAGTCAGTCCAGGTTGCTTTGAAGCTGCCTGATCCCATCTCTCACTAGTTTAGCCAGGTAGCCTCATGCTAGTTGAGAACGGGGCTGCGGTATCCAGGTTTGGGTGCTGCATTGATGTCGCTTTCTTCTTCAGAATCTCCAAATATTACTCACATAACATTTATTGCACACCTTTGACTCGCTGGTTGAGGATCATTGCCATGTTCATGAAATGCAAAGTCCTACAAGTCGCCCTGGACTCTGCTGTTTGTTATCGACAACGGAAGCAGACGGAGTCTCCCGCGTGTCCCACCAGCGTCCCGAGCGCCACCGCCACCACCTTCGACAGGAGCACCTTCCGCTCCTACACCTCCTCCACCTCTTCCTCCTCCCCCTCCCCCGCCTCCCTCCATCAGCACTCCTCCTCGACCCTCCCCCACCAGTCCAGCTCCCACGTTCACCCCTCCCCGCACTACTCCACCTCCTCCCTGCCGCACATGCACACCTCCCTATCGCTGGGCCAGCCCTCCTCCCCCTCCATCTTCCGATCGTCCAGGTGCCGCACCTCCTGCATCCCCCCGACCCCGGCGCCCACCGCCCCGCTGCCCGTCTGCCCCTCGCCACAGACGGGCATCCGCTACGTGTCGCCTTCCTGCTAGGATCCACACACGTACCTGCAGAGCCACTCAAACAGGTAGGAGGAGCCTCGTTGCATCAACACAGATCAAAAGAGCCTAATCTACTGGTACTGATACAGGATGTTTCTAGTGTTTCTGAGCGTTGTTTGTTTTTTAAAAGCAGCTGAAAGCAACTGCTTCCTAGTTATAGATGGCAAAAGTATGGATTCGTATGTAGAAAAATAGTCTGGTAAATGTAAAAGTACTGATTCAACTCCTTTACTTAAGTAAAGATACAAAAGTAAAAGCTCTGAAATGTACTTAAATTAAAAAGTTCTTTTTTTTTCTTCTTTTTTTTCATTGCCTTTAATGAAAAAATACATTTGCAATTAGTTTTTGCAAAAAGGACAAAGTTGTAGCAGAATCATCTGGACTGAACTGACCAGAGGTGTTGCATTAGCACCTGGATCATTTTTTGGTTCTCTTGATACTATAGTTTCTTTTTGTTTTTCAACGGCAGCACAACCAAACTGTAATCACTAATGCTTACAACCAAGGAGTCATTATTGAATGCTTACACTTTTAATAACAATAACCAATGTCATTTTCTCCATGCTTATTTTTGTCTGTACTGAAAACTGAACTTTTACCCCAAAAGATGAAGGAACTCTAAATAATCCCCCTCTGAAATATCATCTATCTTTATATTTAACTACACAACAGCATAGTTCAAATAGCTCCACTTCAAGAAATAGAACTGAAATAACGATAGGGTAATGACTTTGCAGAGAATTTGTATCTTTTAAATACAAAAGCAACAAGCATGTTTTTTTGTTATTTCCCATCTTTGTTCCCAGTTTCTTTATAACTCAATGTAAAGTGAATCCCAAGACTTCTTTTAATATGATAAAAAACACCGCGTATACACAAAAGTTTCTCCAAGTTTCTTCAGCAGCAGCTCAGCTCACAGTCAATTCCTGTTTTCCTCCATCTTCTACTGGGACTGGGCCAGCTTGCGGCAGCTGCTACCTGATTATAGCAAAATGTTAAAGAGGCTGATTGGTCAGGGTATGCTGAGACTGACTGAAAATGCTTTTTTATTGCAAGTTGGCAAGGTGGTCCACCCCTTCTGCAAGGTTTACATTTTCGGAGAACATGCAGTTCTTTTTTGAATTAGAAAGAATCAAAGAAAACACTATAAAAAAAACATTTTATTTAACGGCCAATGGCTCACATTTTGGTTTGCAACCATTTCAAATTAAGACACTCTAAATAAATGTTTATTTGTTTTTGTAGGGGCCCATATCTGGAGCAGAGGGGGCGAGAGGAGCTGAAACAGGAGTGGTTTACCAAGTACTTCTCCTTCTGAGTACAAAAAAATGATGAAATCTTTGCTCCGAACTCATCCCACTACTACTCAAAGGCCAGTGGACATTTCTTAAAAAAACATCTTCCAAGTGTCTTTTTTTCAATACGGAAGCATTCGACATATTCAAGCCGAGACCTTTGTCGGAACGGATAAAACACACAACTTCTCACACCAAAATGAAGCTTGTTTGAATGCAAAAATGTACGATAAAGATATTGAATAGAATATTTTGTTTTTGTACATGCTTCCATTTGTGTGCAATGGCTTAACTGAACTTGTGGGGGTGGGGGTGGGGTCTCTCCTCTTGAACTGTCGCTGGATTCCATAATTGAAATAATAATAAAAAGTTTTATTCTTTTTCAACATCATAAGGAAAAACTGTAAATGGCAGTGATTTTATTTTAAAGTGTTGTTGTGTTACCGTTTTTCGTTTGTGCCTTTATTTTGAAAACCGCCTATTTCCTTTTTGCCGAAAAAAGTTTGCTCCTGCCTCGGAAAGCAACATGCTCCACCTCACTTCAGAGTCAGTAAAACATGTAAAATCTACTTCTAACGTAATGTGTTAATCTTGTGAAAGTTTGTGTCACTGTGGCTTGCCTTACGTTTTTCTTTGTTGGTTATCTTATGTAAGGAGCATCATCACGAAGTGTCGAAGCTAAAGGTTTAGCAGACTGAGTTCAAGTTTATCACCCTTGGAAAGCGGAAGGAGGTAGGCAAAGTTTATTGATGTATTTAATGTGAAATATTGAGTTTATGGTGGATAATTGTTTATTGATTCAAAAGATGTAAATATGATTTGTATTGTTTGCTGAAGCATGACACCACGTCATTGTATTTTGTTTTGTTGTTTTGTTTATTTATTAGTTTTCACTGTGTCAAACGTGAAGGATTAGGAGGAGGAGAAGAATAAAAGAACACCCGTAAAAACCCTCTGCGTTTGCGAGTAATTCCAAGTGGGCTGCTACAGTGAAAACTCCCCCGACGACGATCAGCGAAAGCCCCAGCTGCAACGGATCCCTGCAGAGAAGTTGACGCCATCCGGTTCTAGATTCATCTGCCGACCTGCTACAAGCCAGACGACTTCGCTCTTCTCATGATGCTCAGGCAAGATTAAAACGACAATATACTAATGGTACAACTACAGAAGGTAAAGAAAGAGACATTGAGTGTGAAGGAGCCAAAGAGACTTTATCCACATAAGTTCACAATGCAACTAAAGTGTCTTGAACATATTCTGAGGTCAAATAAATTGAAAAAGTGAACTGATATTGACGATATTTCATGGTGTTTGTCAAACGTGTCAATGGAATAATAATTCATGTTTATGAAAGGGTCTATATATCTTCATGGTCTGTGAATGCATGACATATTGTTACTCTGTGGTGAAGATAGCTACACCTTATAAGTAAAGATTTAGGCATAGTAGACAGTTGAACTAAAACAGTTGCAAGGCAAGAAAAATGTCACTCCCAACGGAAAAAATAGACAATCCTGTGGACACCCCACTCGAGTCTAGCTCACGTCAGAGAAAACGAACAGAGAAAGGTCAAGAAATGCATCATGAAAATGCCCAAAAAAACGTGAAAAACATTTCACAAGGCTTATAACTCTTGGAAAGTTACAGCAAGGGAGGCAAGGACAAAACTAAAAACCCTGTGCTTCTTAGAAGACCTAAATGACTTACAGAAAGATATTGAAACAAGGCATGAAACCGTAAAACAGCAATATGAACCAATTCTAGAGCAAGCACATGTCCACAATTTAGAAAGTGAATGGAAACTTAAAGAAGCAAAACTGTTGTCAGAAATGAAACAAAGAGAGGTGGAAATGCAACAACAGTTGGAACAAGAGAGAGCAAAGCTGCAGCAGTTACAAGCAGAAAAGGAGGTTGCTATAGCAGCAGCCCCTGTCAGAGCCTATGAAAGTTTTGAGGACCATAATGAAGGAATTGACACTCAAATTGGTTCTGCTTGCTACAGAAGACAGAAAAAAGAAGCTCCTTTAAATCCAGATATCGCATCATTCCAACCTAGCCAAGCAGCTTCTGCAAGAACACTGAACCAAGAGTCTGCCAATCTAGCACAAGCAATTGCTAGTTCATTGAGTATGAATCGCTTGCCAGTCGCTGAACCCACCACATTCAGTGGCGACCCTTTAAGATTCACAGATTGGAAGATGTCATTCATTACTCTTATTGACAAAAAGCCCCTACCAGTGAGTGAGAAGATGTTTTATCTCAAAAATTATCTTGCCGGAGAGGCGCGCAAAGCTGTCTTTTATCGAGATTCAGAGAACGCATACAACGGAGCGTGGAAAGTTCTACAGGACAGGTATGGAAATCCGTTCATCATATAAAAGGCTTTCCGTTATAAGCTCATGAAATGGCCAAAGATCAGCACAAATGACCCACTAGCACTACGAGAGTTTTCTGATTTCCTCCGAAGCTGCACTGAAGCAATTCCACACGTTCAAGGACTGGCTATCCTTAATGATTGTGAGGAAAACCACAAATTGCTCAAAAAACTGCCAGAATGGATTATGAGAAAGTGGAGTAGAGTTGTCGTAGATGAACTCGACACATCAGGCAGCTATCCAGATTTTGCACGTTTCACAGAGTTCTTGAGTAGAGAAGCAAGGAAAGCCTGTAACCCTGTCGCTTCTCCACTGATGATAAATTTTAAAACTAAAGATGATAGAATCCCAAAGAGAGCTAAGGCCTTCAACACAAACACACAAACAAAGAGTTTCCCCCAAGAAAGACAAGAAGCATTCAGCAGTAAACCAAAATGGCCTTGCTTTGTCTATAAAAATTAAACTCATTGCATCACAAGGTGTCCTACTTTCACAGCTAAGGTCGTTTACCCACTAGCCCTGTGCGGCTAGTGCCAGCCTTTCACGGTACGGGACAGCTCGGTTGAAATGTATTTCCATAAGCCTGACTAGTACCTGAGCGTGGGCGGAGTCACGGTTGCAAGGCGAACCAAAGGTTTTTTTGTTCCTCCCGTGTCCCGGAAACCATAGGATTCACTTTTTGTATTAACCGTGGTTTTGTTTTGTTTTGTGCGAGACATTTTCGTAGGTCTTAGAATGATTTTGTTTCATACTGTTGACTTGTATCAAAACACTTTCCTAGAAGAGAAAACGTAGACGCTGAAACGATCACCTGAGTCTCACAGTCGTTTATTATTAGACAAGAATATCCGCACAACTTAAGTCCACACAAAGCACAAAACAGCAACAACTCTATTCGACCGGCGTTAACAAGCGAGCAGCGTTTAAAAATCGCTATAGGGAGTGAAACTTAGGAAACTTGCGAGCCAGAATCGCCACTTTCGCTGCCAGCAAACACAACACAAGCAGAGCACGGAGTTAGCGGTGGTGGCTAGCGGTTTATCGACACGATTCAACGGCTCTACTTTGCAAATAGCCTTCAAACTAAAGTTGCTTGATGTTACAAAACACATTTACAGTCCTCAAGCATGTTTTCAAATAGCGTTGTGGCCGACTATTCTCTCGTCGTCCACCAGGGGGCCGAGTCGAGCCCGTCTCACTCCCGTTGTACACCGCGGCGGTGTTCCATCGCATCCGAATTAGGCTGAACAAACCTCCAACATTTTCTCTGTTCGTTCCACTCCGACTGTTGTAGTCCTTGGTGCGTCGGTAGTCGCTCGGCATTTTTATTTTTTTGTTTCTCCGGACGCTGTTTTGCTGTACAGCGACGGCCACCGGCTGCGAAACCAGGAAGGCTTTTCATTGCGTGTTGGAAGTTACAAAAGTGCTTTGCCAGAAAAGATCTTTGCACAGCAGAACAGTGAAAGTATTCTTGTTTAAAAAGTAATGTTCAGGATTTGATGCCACAAAGAGTGATTTGCTAAAGTTGTTTATTTGAACAACATAAATGATTTCATAAATGAAGAGAAAAGTGAACTGAATGTGAAATGAATGTTAATGATAAAAAAAGAATGTTGGTTTTGATGTCACAAAAAGTGTCAAAGGTCAAACATTATTTGCACAGCAGAAATGCGTAAAGCTGGTGAGAGGAATGTTCATCTTTTATGTTGTTTCAGTCAATTTGAAAAAAAATATATAATATATAATATTTTGCCACGATTTTGTCTGGGGGGGCATGAAAACTTTCCTTCCTCCAAGGTGGGGGGTGACAGAGAAAAGTTTGAGAACCACTGGTCTAAAGGCACAGTGTGTAAAATCCTGCCATCCAGTGGTCAGATTTCAGATTGCAGCGCTCATTCACTCACCCTCTCTCCCTCCCTCTCTGTTTCTGTAGTGTCAGATTCTGAAGTCGACATTTCACTTTGATTTTCAGAGTGATGACACCCTGGAAAAACTCTCCATCATTTATTCTCTATTCAGGTTGAGTTGCTGCAGTTTGTCAGAGCTCAGCTGTGATTGGCTGCTCTCAGCTCTGAAGTCCAACCCCTCCCACCTCAGACTCCTGGACCTGGGTGGGAACCAGCTGCAGGATTCATCAGTGAAGGTGCTGAGTGGTTTTCTGCAGAGTCCAGACTGGAAACTGGAGACTCTGAGGTCAGTACTGGTTTGGAACCAGTGCATGATGGTTTCAGCACCAAACACAGTTCATCACACATGTTGAATAAACATTGAACTGAAGGTTGATTCATATCAAAATGACATCCAGAAATATGAAAACTTCATTCAGTGTCTAAATTAAAAAGAAAAGAAAAGGTCATCAGTGGTCATGTGACCAAACATCATTTCAACACACATTAGTTTTGGACCGAGGATTTAATTTCAAGATGACATTTTCTGTAGTGTCAGATTCTGAAGTCGACATTTCACTTTGATTTTCAGAGTGATGACACCCAGGAAAAACTCTCCATCATTATAAACTCTCCATCATTTATTCTCTATTCAGGTTGAGGAGCTGCAGTTTGCCAGAGCTCAGCTGTGATTGGCTGCTCTCAGCTCTGAAGTCCAACCCCTCCCACCTCAGAGAGCTGGACCTGGGTTGGAATCAGCTGAAGGAATCATCAGTGAAGCCACTGATGGATCTTGTCCACAACAGAGACTATCAACTGGAGAGTGTGAGGTCAGTACTGGTTTGGAACCAGTGGATGATGGTTCCAGCACCAAAGCCAGTTGATCCCACAGCAGAGGTCCAGTGTTCCCAGTCACAGTGTGAGAGGAGGATGGTGACGCCCAGCTGCTCCTCATTCATCCAACATCTGCTGCCAAACTGCTTCTTCTCTCAGTTCACCACCCAATTATTGATCAGTTCATCTTCATCAGGCCTCAGTATCAGTCCAACACTCCATGGTCACATGACCTTCACATGTTCCACACTAGACATGTGACTGAGAGTCTGCTTCTTCTCACCAGTCACTCCATCATCTCCATCAATAGTCAACATCTCTGTGATGATGCGTTCAAGGACCGTGAGTCCTGACTCCTGCTGTCTCTTCTTCTCTCGACAGCTGGAGGTGAGGGAGGATGAGGAGGAGAGTGAAGAGGAGCGCTCCATCTAGTGGTGGCTGACAGAACTACAACCAGTGGAGCTAAACAGCAAGCTGCACACACAGTGTGTGGGCGTGTCACGATCTTTGACCCCAGTGGAGCCTGGTGGCTGACGGACTGCTTCTCCCTACAAGCTGCTGTGGTTACTGGGCGAGACGTCCCAGAAGCCACTGGTGGAGCTGAATCCTCAGTGGAAGAAGCAGGACTTGGAGATGGAGGCCGGAGCAGATGGTTCTCAGCATGAAGCCTCCTTTTCACTTTGGATCAAAGGTTCTGGTTGTGTGCCACCACTTTTAATGTTGCTCCTGAGCTCATTGGTTGTTCCTGGTTGGTTGAAGAATTTTCTGAATAAAGTTTTTGACAAATGTATTCCTTGTGTTGTTTTTACTCCCTTCAGTCTCCAGCAGGCCTCCTCGGTCAAAAGAACCGAATAAATCCACTAAACGTCGACCGTCCAATCACAGTTCAGCATGAGACGGAGTGGTAGAAAGCGAAATCTCATCATGTCTGAAACAACTGGAAAAAACCCAACAGACTCTGAACACAGTGTGTTGTGTTTTTGCTGGGACAGAATCAGTCTCTGTGGCCAGTGGCATGTGAGACTGGATCAGTCACGTGAAGAAGGTTCATTAACACACAGTGCATCTGAAAATATAGATGAGGAAATAAATGGATTTCAACAGACAATGTCAACTTCCTGCTCCGTCACTTCCTGTCATCTTTCACCAGACCACAGAGACTCTTTCCACTCACTGATACAATACACACATAGAAAATATACACAACATAGAATGTTGATTTTTTTTCCCCCCCTAATGTCCAAAAAAACCCAAAACTTGAATTTGCTGGGATTTCCAAGCAAAATCCAAAGAAGAAGCATTTATTAATCCCTCCTGTGTGACAGCGCGTCACACAGGAGGCGACAGCACAGCCGGACAGCCAGCCACGCCGCTCCTGAGCTTGAGCTCTGACTGAGCGAACCACTGGACTGTTTTCTCTTAAAAGGTGATCGTTCTCCAAATTATTTAGTATCTTCTCAATACACCTATCTCTATCTGTTTGCATAAGCACAGTCGAAGCCATGGCTTCTCCCTCTCACCTCTCCTCTGTCCCTCCTCTCTCTCCTCCCGTCTTTTCTTGCTCACACTGCCAGATGCTTAGCTTTAGCTCGTCCTCAATTACTGAGCACAAATACCATCCAGAGTTTTTACCAGAGACTAATATAACAGAGCACCAACAGTTGCTCACATTCTGTTCCACTCCTGGACACCGGAGTATCTGCAGATACCTGGCAAAGTTTTATCCAGGATACGTTTTCACCTCAACGGGCCCAGAGATGGGCCCGCGCTGGTAAGTTTCGCTGTTTGCCGGACCTAAACCCACTCTGATCTAAGACAACAAAACGCAGCGGACTCCTCTTTGGCGCGTGTAAGTTTTCCACTGCGGCCCACAGCCATAAACACCAGTAAAAGAGCTACGAGCTACGCCGTTTTGCACTACACTGTTGCTGCCGGAGTTTCTTTTCTGGTTTCCAGATTGTCCCGCCTGCCCCCCGCATGGCTCCACTTACCTCCCCACACGAGTGTGACAGCTGTATCCTGCTGAGCGGCAGTGCGAGGGCAGCTTTCACTTTTAGCCCCAATCCGAGGCTCCGAGCTAACAGCTCCACTCCCAACCAACAGCCCTGGTCCACAGTGCTGGGAGGGCGGCGGACGCGACCCAGTCCGTTACCTGCTCCGCCTTGTGAGCTTCAGATGGACAACAAATATGACATCTTGAGTGTTGAGGACTTCCCTCCCCTCCAAAATGACCATCTCGCCTCCTCTCTGACTGGTCCACTGCCAGCGGCCCGGGCTGTTGGGTCGTCTGCGCTGGAACCTCCAGTCAGGTCCGCAACCTCCACCTCTCGGCGCAGGTTGGTGAAGGAGGCTGCTCTCAGGGCGCGACGACGTTCTGGTGGCGCTCTGGGTCTTGTAGAGTCGTGCGGGACCCCAGCCTCCGCCGATGATGTGACACTGTGGCACCAGCGCTCGGCCCCTCGTCCTCAGCCACTGTTTGCCCCAACCACCGCCATCATTGGTAGCTCCATAATTAGAAACGTCCGTTTCTTCAATGCCACCACTCATTGTTTTCCAGGAGCCACCATCAATGACATTAAAAACAAACTCCCGGACTTGTTGCAGTCGTTCCCACACTCCATTAAACGTTTGGTCCTGCACGTTGGAGCCAATGATGTGCGTCGTCGGGAATCCGAGCTGCTAAAGTGTCACTTTAACGATCTGTTTGTGGCCCTGAAGAATTGCGGGATGTCAATCTTCATCAGCGGTCCTCTCCCGACACTTGGCCTCGGAGCAGAGCGGTTCAGTCGACTCCTGCAACTTCATTCCTGGCTCCGCGCCGCCTGCACCACCATTGGTTTTAACTTCATTGACAATTTTAATTTATTCTGGAATCGCCCGTCGTTTTACCGTCATGATGGACTTCACCCAAACAAATTAGGTAGCCGCACGTTAACCTCAAACATCCACTACACCATACAATCAGCGTCTCTCACACCTGCGTGACTGTCTTCGCGTCACACCCCCTGCTCAGTGCCGACCACTTCCTCTACGGAGCACCCTGTGGACATTGCCTCCTGCAGCGCCTCCCACAGGGCATGCTTCCCTAGTGCTGATAGGACTGAGCTTGCTACTGCTGTTCCACCAACACCTGCTCCCATACCTGTAATAATGAATCATCGACCATATAAACGCAACAAACACATAACCCACAACCGCACAACCCACGCTACAGGCAGACTTTCCCCCGAGACATACAGACAATTTGGTTTTAACAGAAGCAATCTTTTATATTAACCTGGCCGTGCTGAACGTGCGCTCCCTTTTAAACAAATCTTTTATCATAAATGAATTGATTTTAGATAATAAGTTAGATGGTATGCTTTTAACAGAGACATGGCTTGGCACAGAGGCTCCAGCTGTCCTCACCGAGGCTTGCCCACCAAATTTTAGCTTTTTATTTTCTATCAGGGGATGTAAGAGAGGAGGTGGAACTGCATCAATATTTAAAAACAATTTAATGTCAAAGGAAGTTTCTTTTAACAGTTACTCATCATTTGAGTACCACGCTTTTGTTTTTAGCAGTCCACCAATTATTTGCATTAATGTATACAGACCCCCGCATTACTCAACTGCTTTTATCAGTGAGCTCTCCGACCTTTTATCAATCACACTGATAGAATTTTAATAACTGGCGATTTTAACTTGCACATCGACAACAACTCTGACCCACTGTCAAGAGAGTTTTTACACCTTTTAAACTGCATGAATTTTAACTAGCACGTCACACGGCCTACTCACAACAGGGGACACACCCTGGACCTACTCATAACCTATGGCTTGTCCACTGGTGTGTCCTCTGTTGTTGATCTGGCCGTGTCCGACCATTATTGTGTGTATTTTAACATTGCCAGTTTTAACCAACAGGAAGCCCCGGTGAGAACAGTGAGGAAACGCTGCCTTACCTCTGAGGTGGATGCAAATTTTATTGAGGTTTTAAAATGCACTCCTGCTGAAATTTTACCTGCACCCTGTGATTTTATTGTTGAAAATTTTAATAGCAAACTTAAATCCACATTAGACTCTGTGGCTCCACTTTTAACAAAAACTGTTAAACCAAAGCAGCTATTATCCCCGTGGAGACATAAACCAGAGATTTTAAAATCAAAAAGACAATGCAGGAGTGCAGAGAGAAGGTGGAGAAAAAGCAAACTCACCGTTCATTATGAAGTTCTTCATGAACAACTAAAATGTCACAATAATACAATCAAACAGGCAAGAATCTCCCATTTTTCAAAACTTATCATAGAAAACAAAAATAATTCAAAGTATCTTTTCTCCACCTTCAACCTTTTAACTAATAATAATCTTAAAAAAAAACCCTGAGATGCCGTCTGACGCTCTCTGCGAGAACTTTGCAGGCCACTTCAGAGGTAAAATCGATGGCATCAGGTCCAGTCTTTTAGCGCATCAAAATGTATCTTTTAATACATCTGGACTGTCATTTTTATCCAAGGAAACACTGGAGAGTTTTGCCCTGGTTGATGCAAGGACACTTGGTCGAGTTTTCTCCCAGGTAAACCCAACAACCTGCCTTTTAGATCCAATTCCCACATCACTTTTAAAGACATTTTATGGATTCTTTGAGGAACAGATTTTATACATCGTAAATTGCTCTCTTCAGACGGGTGTCTTCCCTGCTGCCTTTAAAACGGCAGTGGTGAGGCCCCTTCTGAAGAAGAGCAATTTAGACCAAACTATTCTTGACAATTACAGACCTGTATCCAACTTGCCATTTTTAAGTAAGATTTTAGAAAAATTTGTTTTTAACCAATTAAATTATTTTTTAAGTACAAACAACATCTTAGAGAAATATCAGTCTGGATTTAGGATGAACCACAGCACCGAGACAGCCCTTGTAAAGATTTTAAATGATATGAGGTGTAATGCGGACTCAAATAAACTCACAGTCCTGGTGCTACTGGATCTAAGCGCTGCCTTCGATACAGTAGATCACCACATTTTATTAAACAGACTCAGAAACCTGGTGGGCCTCTCTGGTGCTGTTCTTAACTGGTTTTGTTCTTATCTCACAGATCGCTATTTCTTCGTAAGTTTGGATGCGTGTTCCTCCGGAAAACATAAAATTAAGTGTGGGGTTCCCCAAGGGTCAATTTTTAGGTCCAGTACGTTTTAATCTTTACATGCTTCCCCTTGGGGATGTCATCAGGAGACACAGCGTCACCTTCCACTCTTATGCTGATGATACACAGCTTTACATTGCTGTGTCTCCTGATGACACAGGGCCTATTGATACCCTTTTAAAATGTATTTTAGATATTAAGTCATGGGTGGCAGCGAACTTCCTACAGCTCAACCAGGACAAAACAGAGGTTTTAGTTATTGGTCCTGAAGGCAAGAGAGAGAAACTTTTACCAAAACTTCATCATTTTAAACCAACACAATCTGTAAAGAACCTGGGCGTCATTTTTGACTCTGAGCTTAGTTTTATTGCGCATATTAAAAACGTCACAAGGACGGGTTTTTATCATCTTAAGAACATAGCTAGAGTCCGCCCGTTTCTCTCCCAGGCAGACACAGAGGTGCTGATGCATGCTTTTATTTCTTGTCGGATAGACTACTGCAATGCCCTGCTCTCTGGTCTACCGAAAAAAACTAGCTGTAACTTACAGGTACTTCAGAACTCAGCCGCTCGTGTGCTTACTAGGACCAGGGGGCGGGATCACATTACTCCAGTTTTAAAATCACTGCATTGGCTCCCTGTGCGATTCAGGATCGACTTTAAAGTGCTTTTATTAGTTTTCAAGTGTCTTAACGGTCTTGGACCATCTTATTTATCAGATATGCTTTTATCTTATCCGCGGATCTTGAGGTCCTCTGGAACCGGCCTATTAATTGTTCCAAGTGTTCGGACCAGAACCCATGGAGAGGCTGCGTTCAGCCACTACGGTCCGAAACTTTGGAACAGCCTGCCAGAGGGAATCAGGACTGCAGAGACTGTTGATGTTTTTAAGGGGAGGCTTAAGACTCACCTTTTTAGTTTGGCTTTTAAGTGATTTATTTAATTTGTATTTTACTTGTCTTGCTTTTTAGCTTTAAAGCTTTTAGGATTATTGAATATTTTATCTTATTTTTATCTTTACTATCTTATTTCCTGTATATCTTTTTACTTTTAACAATCTTATAGTTTTTTAATTTAGTTTAGTTTATATTATTTATTTTATTTTTTATTTATTTTCATTATTGTTACTATTATTATTCTTTTAACTTCCTTTTCCTGTATTGTTTTTAGCTCCAGTGTTTCCTTGTAGGGGGCCTGCTCACTGGGAGGGGTCTCATCGTTCTAGGGACCCTCTCGGTATGGATGATCCCCGTGGGTGGCTGTTTCCTACTACAGGTCACTCAGTGCCTTGCCATTTGAATTTTTATTGTGCTGATTGACTGACATTTTTTATGTATTTACTTACTTATTTTTAAACTGTTCTCTGGGATGTTTTGTGTGTGTTTGTATGTGCGCGTGTGTGTGTGTGTGGGGGGGTGGTAACCTGTATGTGATTTGGGAGGACATGGGTGGATGGTATTTGCTCTATTTTTCTTTTATCTTCACTAATATTTGATTTTAATTTCTGTTAAGCACCTTGAGTTGCAAGCCTTTGTATGAAAGGTGCTATATAAATAAAATTTGATTGATTGATTGATTGATTGCTGAATGTTTTAAAAAGCTTCTGGCGCGTGGTGGTGGGGTTTAAAGCGGGTGCACTGGGCTTGGACATTAGCGCAGCCAGAGGAAGAACCCTGGTTGCGGGTGCCCGTTCATCGGCAGGTGGTGCTGTGTGTGCGTGATGGTTGTGCGTTCACCGCTTGGCTGTTAAAGCCTGGAAACTTTCTCTGCCTTTTGGACTCATACGGTGCAGCTGGAAGAAAAAAAAAAAAAATCATCATTCCGAAGGCGTAGCGGTGCGCCGCCTAATAAAAGCTCTAAAATTATTAATTAATACGTTTCTGATTAATTTTATTTTATGTGCTACATAGATTTCCTTGTGCGCTGAGAATGTGCAAGTAGTGCGCGATTGCGCAAGCAAGCAGCTTAGAGGGAACATTGGTTATGATGCAATAAAGTAAATACACTATGAGTCAGTAAAGTACCCGTTCTCTACTTGTTCTGTAAAATAGTGGTGTGTGTGTGTGTGTGTGTGTGTGTGTGTGTGTGTGTGTGTGTGTGTGTGTGTGTGTGCCAGATAAATATCAGCTGTTTCCCACATTGACTGATGTGCTTTTGAAACTTTGATCTTGTCTTCATGGTGTTGACTTTCTAAATGTCTGTGGTGAATACATGGAGATCTTGACAGAAGAGAAATCTACTAACAAGCAGAGACTTTATCTGGATTGTCTTGTTGCTTTATTGCTTCAATTCAACAGTTGATCATTGACTTGATATTGTTGTGCAGTATAGACTGATGGTATATTTCATGACTTATTGATTGACTATTGTCACATTGAGCCAACAAGCAGAATCAAAAGACAAAATTCTCTCACAATATTTACATGCATTCATCTGATTGTTGACAAACGGATCAACAGTCAGAAGGTTGATCAGATGGATGAGTTGTTGAAAGGTCAAAGGTCAGGGCGGAAAGGTCCAGAGTGGAAACAGACCTCAGCTGTGTTTCCACAGTAATAAAGTTGTCATGTGGACTAATGACACATTATTAATCTGCGGGATGAATGGGCTGCAGAGGAAGAGAAACAACGTGGCACAAACATCCAGCAGGTGGACAACAGTCACCAGGAGCACCAACAGGAAGTGGCGTCCAGGCCCCGCCCACCCTGTGATTGACAGCCGGAGACACTGGGTAGCAAACGTGAAGACAGAAGAAGAATCAAAGGTGAGAATTCAGCTCAGAGTCTCTCTGACGACTTCAGTCACACTTTCATCAACTCAGCTGAAGAACCTGAAGGAACATAAAGTCCAACATGTAGCGGCTGAGTGAAGGAGGTCTGGACTCTGTGGAGGAGCTCCATGGTTCCAGAGACGCTGTAGAAGGACAGAAGACCTGCTCTGTGGTCCAGGTACACTTGCACTCTGGAGGACCGAGGACCTGAGACACGAGTACTCATGTTGTTGTGACGAAACCAATATTCACCTGGGTAACAATATAAACTCCAGGATTTGTCATTTGCTGTGTCTCAATTCAGGTTCTGCACCCTTGAGGCCGAGTGTCCTCCGTCTGAAGGAAGCCTTCTTAGAGTTCCCAGCCTAGAAGGACGGACCAAACCCCGCCTCCCCGGTAACCACTCGGGACGGTCTAGCCTTCGGCGTATTTCCTCGTTTCGTCACCGCCGTTCCCTCCGGCTGGCCAACCCCGGAAGTGACGTTTCTATAGTATCACGCTAACCATTGCTTTGCCATCTAACGATGCCGTTGAATGTTCAAATAAATAAAATCCTACGTTAAAAACTGGATACTTTATGTGAAACGTCAATATTTAGATTTATATGTCGTGTCTTAACCAGTACATGCCGCTAATTTCAGCTGACTTCCCAGGATCCCACGATGCTTTGCAGCAGCACGCAAAGCATCATGGGATACCCAAGTACGCAAAGGATAGTAGCGGTGTATCCTTGGAATCGGCTAAAACGAGTGCGTATTTACGAGTGCGCATTTTGAGCGTCCTAAACACCCTCGGGAATTGGGACAAGCCTTCACGCAGTGCGATGACGCAACTTCCTTTCAAAATGCGCACTTCAAGGATGCAGAACCTGAATTGAGACACAGCAATTGAATCCAAATCTACTTTCCTCTGACCTTCCTGCTCTGCCAATGTTCCTGTAGGCCACTGCTACACCAACCCCCTAAAATAAACCACAGAAGTCCCTCCCCCTTCTCCACTCAACCTCCCAGTAACATCGTCCAGTCAGACCTTCTCTACTCAGGACCTGCTTCTTGTCAGTGAATCTGTCTGGATGATCACAATAAGACTGAACTTCCTCCATGAATGTCACTTTTCTGTTCTCCTCAGATAATAACAGACGTTTGTGCACTGTGCAGAACTTGCTGTATTTCATCTCTCAGCTTGGTCCAGCTGCTGCCACGTCCTCAAAGTATCTCAGAGGACGGATCTCCAGGCTGGAGGAGTCTGGAGACGCACTGAGTGCTGGCAGTGAGGAGAACCTGTGGAGAAACTGGCTGTGGTCCAGTGTGTGTGAGATCTTCTCCAGCTCAGCGTCTCTCCTCTTCAGCTCCATCATCTCCTGCTCCAGCTTCTTCTCAAGCTCTTTGACTCCACTCACTGCTGCCCCCTGTGTGGATCTGACCTGCTGCTGCACCTCAGAGCGTCTTTTCTCCAGCAGACGGATCATCTGGGTGAGGATCTTCTCGCTGTCCTTCACTGCTTTATCAGCAGAGCCGTTGATGGACTCCACCCCCTTCAGGTCTTCCTCTGTGTGCTGGATCTTCTGCTGGATCTTCTTCCTGGTCTCCTCCAGCTCTCTCTGCCTCCCAGGCCTCTGTACTGCTGCTGACACTGTCTGATGACCTTTATGTTCATCCATACAGCATAAAGCACAGATGATCTTCTGATCAGTGCGGCAGAACATCTTCATCACCTCATCATGACGAGGGCAGATGTTCTCCTGGAGCTGCTGGCTGGGTTCCACCAGCTTGTGTCTCTGTAGGGGAGCAGCATCACGATGAGGCTGGAGGTGAGAGTCACAGTAGGAGGCCCGACAGACCAGACAGGACTTGAGGGCCTTCAGTTTCCTCCCAGTGCAGACATCACAGGCCACATCTCCAGCTCCAGCATAGCAGTGATCAGCAGGAGCATCTTGGAGTCCAGTCCCCCCCCCCTCCCCTGCAAAGAAACTTGGCACGTTAACTTTGCCGACACGTTAGCGTAGCGCGACAGCGATAGCGTGCTTCCCTCCCCCCGTCAACGTTAGCGCAATTTCCAACCAGCACTGCAGAGAGAAAGGCAATATCCAGGTGGAGTGAAAATACATCCCAGTGCCCACCATCACAGGCATATAGACGTAGATAAGATACATTTACATAAAATACCAGAATGTTTGTCAATTTTTCATTAAAACATATTTTATTTATTTAGTTAGATAAAAATGTTTCCTCCCAGCACAATATGTATTTGTTAATTTAACTCACATTCCTGCCATCATCTTAACACAATTCAGTGTCACTTTTAAGTTGGAAAAGCATAATAATTAAATTACTTAAATGGCACATTTCAAGTAAAACAGTTGCGATTTAGTCTATTTGTGGTGGTATGTGAGTTATACTTCCCATAAAAAGACTTCCTTTTACATCAAGAATATTTAAATTTTTCATAGATGACTCCCAAAGAGAGACATATTCTGTCAAGGTCTAACCTGAAGACCACTCTGTCTGGTCCAAAAAGAATTATATTGAATTGAGAGCAGCTGTTCTTATTTTCTCTTTTTTGAGAGAGATTTGCTCAGATTTTCAGTTGACCTGTTGATTTGATTTCTCTGATTAAAATTAAAACAAAGTCTGATATTTGGCAGCTTGTTTAATTCTTATACATAGGTATAAAATACATTTTTTATAATAACATTCACGAGTTTTCGTTGTAAAAGTCATCATTTTCATATACACAAGTTGGACATCTAAAAGTATCGGTATCTGTATTGGTATCGGGATACTAGCCTTGGTATCACCTGGTATCGTATCGAAAGGAAAAATAGTGGTATCGCACATCCCTACTTCCACACACACACACACACACTATACTGTAAATGGCTGCAGTTTCCTTTACAAAAGTGCTACAGACGTCATTCAAACATCCATGTGCTTGTCTCATCAAGACCTATATTTTACATTTGACAGCCACTTAAAAAAAAATGCAGGTCAAAAATATGCATCATTTGCATACACAGGCATATGATGATTAGACCTCTTTTCCCTCTTTGTCAACACACAAATGCCTGCAGTTTCCTTTAGAAAAGTGCTACAGACGTCATTCAAATACCTACGTGTTTGTCTCATCAAGGCCAATATTTTACATTTGACAGCATCCTCAAAAAAAAAAAATGGAGGTGAGAAATCTGCATCATTTGCATAGACTTCTTTCAGCAGATGTCGCCGGGCGTCGGCAGAGGACGGGGGTCAATTGCGGGCGTCGACAGGGGTCAGGCGTCATCGGGGGTCATCGGGCATCGCGTCGGCCACGGCGGCTCAGTCCCGCAAACGCTTAACGCTGCTTGCTGCTTCAAATTCGAGTTGAAAGTAAAATATACAAATGTTGGTAGTACTAGTAATCATTACTAAGTACAGTTATGCCCATCTGTTATCTTTGTTGGGCTTGAGTTTATGATTATTTTTTTTACCCTGTGCATCTTTTTTTTTGTTAGTAGTACTTGTCATTGCTCCAACACGAGTAAACATGTTGCGTACCACTAGATGGCGCATTTGCCTTATTTACAAGCACCACGGTCATCGGAGCTGATCGCTGCCACTCTCAGCAGCGTGCGTCTACTAAGGTCTACTAAGATTCCACAATCTATTACACCTCGTGAGCAAAACAGGCTACAGGTAAAATTAAACATCTTCAGTTGAGCAACTCAGGCAATTTAAAGTGATTTAAAAACAAACAAACACTATAATACTAGGAAAAGAATCCTCTATATGTCAATAAATACAACAGATTGAGTATTCATTAAAAAAAAAAAAATGCTTACTTTAAATAAGAAAATCCAACAAACCAACAAGTGCAACACTAAAAAGCAAACCAACAATTAAAATAATGCTTAATTGCCTTAGCTTCGTCCCACACTTATCAGCTTAGCTACTAAGAATAACACACATTATTCACCTGGACAGAAGGAGGTTCTGAGGAACGTGTTGGTCCTGGAGCTTCCTGGTCAGGATGTTCGGGAGATCCCTCGGGCTCAATGTCTGCAGCGCCAACATATTTTAGAATTGCTCCTGCAGAAACAAAGCTCACTAGATCATCAAGCAAAACAGATCAGAAGCACATTTTCCTATTTTATTATTACAGTGATGTTGCAGTAATATAGGAAAATTAAAAATGTATTTGTTTTAAATTAAACATTATGATTGCAGTGTCCCTTTAAAGCTTTTACCCAATTACAAAACTGTCACTTTTAAGAGTTTTTGGCATTACTTTACACACTGTACTAGTTAAAGTAATAAAACTAAGATAAATGACCCACTACCACAATAGTCTAAAATAGTCAAGCCTTCCGTTTTTCCGCACCGCTGGGATAAGTCCATTTTGATGCCATTATGGTGTCTGTTTGTTTTTAATCCTCTCGCTAACGGGAACGAATGGTAGCTATCAATCATTCACATCATACCTGTCGGCGTCGCCGGCCCGCTACGTCACAACCTGCGTGACAGTGCGGCAAGCCCCCAGAGTCCAAGATGGCGTCCCATTCCTTTCAATGAAGTTGCTCACCCAGCGCATGGCTCCCAAAAACCTTTTGACTTTCGCATTGATGGGATAATAGAGCATGCGCAGTTGTGTCAGTGTGGAGATCGTCACTGACAGACGTGCGCGCTCACGAACCGTACAAAATTCAACATGGAAATGAATGTATTTTTTACGGAACAACTGACGATTGTTGTTTCAAAATTTTATCAAGAATAATGATTATTATTATTATTATTATTATTATTATTATTATTATTATTATTATATTAATAAAATAGTATTATTATAATAATATACTATTATTTGTGTATTAAACAAGTGAGCAATGTGCCACTGAATAATAAATGATAATTCTTTGAAGCAACTCTCTATGGACCATAACAGCACTGCCACACATATTTTTTTAATTAATAACCTCTTTGGAAAGCAGACAAAGTAATAAAATGATTGGTCTATTTATTTCATCAGAACTAAAAAAATAAAAAATAAAAACTCAACGATCTTGAAAGTTCCTCCCTTTCTCTTGCACCTGTCGATGTGTGTAGCTAACACAAATTTGCAAATATTTTGTCGTCCTCATGGAATTAAACAGTATACCATGTTAATTTATCAGCGAGTGCTCTCTCTTTTCATGCAATTCATCACTCTTAACATGTAATGCTGAATCATGAAAGCTATGGAGCAAAAAATAATAATTACATAAACGACGAGTGAAATAAAATGTGTCATTCATTCAGTAAAGATTTCATTCATTCATTCATTCATCTTCTATACCCGCTTATTCCTATTCAGGGTCACGGGGGTCTGCTGGAGCCTATCCCAGCTGTCTTAGAGCGAAGGCAGGGTGACACCCTGGACAAGTCGCCAGTTCATCGCAGGGCCACATAGAGACAAACAACCATTCACACTCACATGCACACCTACGGACAATTTAGAACGTTCAATTGACCTCACATGCATGTTTTTGGAGTGTGGGAGGAAGCCGGAGAACCCGGAGAGAACCCACGCAGACACAGGGAGAACATGCAAACTCCACACAGAAAGGTCCCAGGTCCGGGCCCCGGAATCGAACCCACGACCTTCTTGCTGTGAGGCGGCAGCGCTTTTATTTCATTTAACAAAGCATATCATTATTTCATCATGCATTTAATTGTTTTGTGGTCCTGTGTTTTAGTGCTTCATAATTGTATTCTGTTGTCAAATTTGCCCATCAAAGTCAGATTAGTAATCCTGTACATCAGTTTAAGGAAAACCAATTCTAGGTAATGGATTGCAGATCTGGTAGTGACCTGTTACAATGGAAAGAAATGTATACATAATAAGTACGTCTGTGTGCCCGATATTTTAGCTAACACTAAACTTTCTGCACAACTGTCTGCATTGTGTTTAAGTTTAAATTAGTTAAATATGTTTGCATACCCAATTTTAAGTAAAATTACACAAAAAAAAATATTGTACATTTATTTTTGGAATGTTTTGCTTTTTACAGCTTTCCTTTTGGGGACAGAAAAAGGTTGCACAAATGGGTGGAAAATGTGAGAAGAAAAAACTGGACACCCAATGACAACTCCAGGCTGTGTGCTCTTCACTTTGAGGAGAAATCTTTCATTTTGCGTGGTGAGAGAAAGTGCCTAACTTCAACAGCTGTCCCAACCATTTTTAGTTTCTTCAAATCAGGTAAGAGCATGTCTACCAAACAAAAGGTAAGTGAGTCACACACACACCCACACACACACACGTGATTTTGATCAAATCTTTGACCACACATATTCTAAAAAATGTAAAGAGGTGTCAGAGATCTTGGAAGAAGACAGTTTTCTCGTGATTCAGGAACCATGTGACAGCCATACTGTGTCTGATGTAGATGTAGAGGTCACAAATGATGTACAGATCACCAATGATGAAGAGGTCACAAATGATGAAGAGGTCAGAGCAACAATGAAGGGATTTTACATTGACTGTTCAGTTAACATGTTCAATGTTAAAATATTCACAAGAAAAAAACTTGAAAATCATTACGGCAGACGTAAAAAAAATTTTGTAAGAAAGTGTTGAAAGTTATCTTGAAATCATTTATGAGGATACTCATTATAATATTGATGAAGTGTTATTTCATGTTTTGTTGGCTGTTTCAAGGGTTTATTTAGTTTGTTGTGACACAATCTAAGGTTCAATTTGTAAAGAAATAAAAGTTCTTGTGAAAAAAGATAGTGGTCAAAGTGATATTAGTGTTATTTGTGTTTGTGTTTTTTGTAGTCTTGTCTGGATTTGTCCTGTTCGTTTCTGGTCTGTGTTTGTGTTCCCACTCTTGGCCTGCACCTTGTCGTGGTGAGTGGGCTTTTAACTAAGACAGGCCAATTATATATATTGTGTGAAGCCAGCAAAACAGTCATTATTATGAGAATTATAACTGAAGCACACTAAATAATACACCATCAGTCACATTTTGCTTTTCTGTTATTAATCTAATGTGTGTTATGTCAAGCCTCCACAGTGGCGTGCTGCAGTCAGGATGAGACGACCAAGGTGAATGGATGGACGGATTGATGAGCCCAGCGAGCCTCCACCATCCACAGACAAGCCAGTCCCATTTTCCACCCAGAAGGATGTCTCTTCCATCTATCTTTGCCTGCCAGGGAAATGCAACCAAACATAGTAATTACAGATGGTGTTGTCTCTGTTAAAGTGACACATGAAAAAAAAATAAATAAATAAATAAAACATATACACATATATATATATATACATATATATATATATATATATATATATATGTATATATATATATATATATATATATATGTTTTGTGATTCATGTTCATGACAATAACAATCGAACAGATTTTCTTCATTCTTCCAATGAGTTTCGCAAACAAACATGGAATTTTCCCTGGATCATACAAATACATTTGTAGATTATATAAAGAAAATTATAAAACACATTTTTTGCGGTTTTATATTAAAGCAGATAGTCAAACGTAAATGTAGCATGGTAATGTTGCGAAGACACATTTATTTTTGTTTTTCTTTGTTTCTTTAGAAGCTTTTATTTTGGTTTTCAGTGGAAGCACAACAGACAACACACATGTTAACGTCCGCTACTACGGTTCGCTCCATATAGGTCTCACGAGCCACTTGAGAGACTTCCTCTCGAGCGTTATCTACTTTTTACATTTCAAAACACAGATCCATACCCGACTTCGACTTGAACTTATTAATCATGTCGTTTCCCACATTCAATCTTACTCATATACATTTAAATATTCACATTTCTACTGAATAAACATCCCATAACGTTAAACGAACACTAACGTAACCGAGCGTCAACCCCGCCTCCTGGTAACCTAGCAACGTTCTAGCCGTTGTTTCCTCTTCGCTAGGTAATCACTCGGAGACGATACATTCAAAACGTAAATTTAACTCACATACCCTCGATCTCAGACTTCAATTACGAAACAGCCACACATACATTTGCTCTTATTTTCAACCATTTCCCCTTCTCACCTGTGGAAGCACAACAGATAACACACACGTTAACGTCCGCTACGACGGTTCGCTCCACATAGGTCTCACGAGCCACTTGAGAGACCTCTCTAGCGTTATTCCCCGGGGCGAACACGACCTCCACTGGTAGAAGTGGGTAACTGCACCTGCTCACTGATCACTCTCACACACGCCACAAACCACAACAAAAGCAGGAACAGTGCTTTGCCACAATTATGCTACATAAACACGTCCTGGTCCCCTCTGGATCCTCTTTTCCGGTCCTCGCGATCACTCTCTTGGCTGCGGTGGGCATGGTTCTGCCCGCGGTGTCTTCCTTTGTCAGGGCATTCTCTGGCCCAGTGACCCATGCGGCCGCAGATGTGGCACGCCCCCTTTTCGCCTCTGTCTCCGCTAGTCGCCCTTCGTCGGTTGTCGTTGTTCCTGTAGGGCCGTCTCGCCGTGTCACTGAGGTGCTTCATCATGGTGAGGGAGGCACGCTTTATCTTCTTGTCCTCTGCATCGCTGGCCTCCTGCAGAAGCCTCTCAGCGTGCACTGCATGACGTCGGACCTCTGTCAGCCGGGCATCTTCAATCCCCACGCAGCAGCTTCTGCTAACTGCTTTGGCGATCTGGGGGAGCAGCCCTTGTCTGAAAGCAGTGATGAGGCTGGCCGTTTGGTTGACGGCAGTCCTGATGAACGTGGCGACGCTGCGGCGTCGGTGCTGGAGTGCGCAGGGTTGTACGGTGGTAGCGTTGGATGAGGGCAGGCGGGAGGAGGGAAGACAGGCATGTCCAGGAGAGGGTCCCTCAGGCCTGTAAGAGAAGGATACAGACAATTTGGTGCATTTGAATGCTCGTGTGTGAGTGGCTCCTTTTCTCCCTCCTCTGGGGAGTGTGTGTGAGTGTGTGCACCCTCTGCCGTTATCTCTGTCACCCCTGTGCTCCAGCGCCCAGCACTGTTCACACCTTTCTTTACTTGTTTCCTGTCCCTGACCTCTGCTTCAGGTTTCCAGAATGAAAAACACCTTTCATGATCTTTGATGATTTGAATCTCCCACCTGTTTGGGTTTTTCTTTTTTGTAACCTTTCCCTCGGCTATATTCGGTTTATCCCGGAGGTTTCTCAATTCCTCCATACTCAGTGATCCCCCTGCTGGGAAATCATACTTTTCAACCCAAACATCCGACATATCAAGACAATCTGGACCGTATTTTTTCCGAATGTCGTCCACAATTTGTCCCCCCTGGGGAACTGCAGCAGCCACTTTGCGCTGGTTCTTCCCCATCCCTGTCTAGACTTATTACTTGTAGCTGCACAGGCGTCCCTGTGCCCCCTTTTTTTAATCAGGCGCAAAAAGGTCGAGAAAAAATTCACCCCTTCGGTACTTAGTCACCAAAGGTTTTGCCCGCTCAGCCCTCACCAACCTTCTTGGATATCTGGTGAGCGGGACAGGCCCGCGATATGACCTTGACTGGCGCGATATTATGATTTAGCGTACGTTACGCTCAACGTCATTCCGTGCGGCAGGTAAAAAAAAAGGTGGTGTTGTCCCGGGTGTCCCAATTCCATCGCAAGCCGATCGGAGCCGATTATCACCCGGGTCGTTTGTCGGGTTGGTTGACCCGTTTTGTCGTGCAACAGCTGCAACTGCAAACTGCAGGCTTCAATTTACCGACGCCTTACACATGTGATGGCATGGAGACTGTGCATTGTAGCAACATCAGTCCCCTCAGAGAGAATCTTCTCCAAAACAGGGCAGATATTTACAGAGAGAAGAAACAGGATCAGCCGCACAAAGATGAGGCTCTTGGTTTTTCTCATTGTCAATCTTCACTAAAGGACAAAACTGTTATCTGAATGCTGATTTTTTTTTCTTTTTGTTTTACACATTTTAATTTATATGTTGTTGTGTGAGTTTCTGTAAGCGTATGTTGTTTGACTTTACATTTGTGTAGTAGTAAAAAACTAAACGTTTAAAATTGGTAATAGTTATTTAGATAGAGGCACCTAGACCCACCTGTGGGTCATAACACCCCCTCTCTTAAGAACTAAACCCTATTAACATACCTACAAACAAAACTAAACAAGAAAAACCTCAGTTCCCCTGAAATAAGAATTCCGCAGCTAGTCCACATGTACACGTGATAACGCATCTGCCAACACATTATCAACCCCCCTTCCTGTGGCAAATCTGGAGATTGAAGTCTTGCAGGAGCAGAGACCACCGCATCTACGGCTGGTTTGATTGCGTATCCTATCCAGGACCACGAGGGCATCATAGTCTGTAAAAACCTGACCCCAAATTAACATCAAGATGGGCACTGTCAGAAGGAGAGCCAAAGCTTCTTTCTTAACTTCCCAGAATTGACTCTGTGTGCGTGCTGCTTACTTGTGGCATGTCCCTCTACTTCTATGTCATGGTGCAAAACTGACGTACGGCGGGGGTGGTCAGAAAACAATAGTGGGTGGCTCTCAATTAATTTAACAATATCATGACGGGCTGATGCAGGCAAATGGGACAAAAACAAGCTTAAGTTATTCATAATTTCAGAGTTTCCCAGGCGCGCCGAATGAACGCCGATTTTTTTTTTTTTTTTTTTTTTTCATGAGCCCTCCCTCCGCCAATGGGCACGGATGGGGCGGAGGCTCAGGCGACACATTTTTCCTAGCGACGTAACGCCCGGTTCACACTGGACGCGGAAGCGCCACAAAGCGCCGCAAAGTGCCGAGCGCTTCCATTCGGCGCCCATGTTAAGCAATGTAGTAGTTCACACTGGACGTGGAAGCGAAGCGCCGCCGAGCGCTTCCATTCGGCGCCCATTTGTTGTTTCGGCGTCTGCTCTATTTCGTGCGCGAGCCGCGAGCGATCCTCGTCAATAGTACAGGAAGTCGCTCAATAAAAACGAGAAAATCCGGTGAATTTTCAAAATAAAAACCCAATGACAAATTCGATCATATATCATATTTGTATGTTATATTTGTCAGTACATTGTATCAGAGTGCGAGAGAGTTTAAACACACACACACACACACACACACACACACACACACACACACACACACACAGGAAGACTTGATCAAAATACGTCAGTTTGATCCTAGAGATGCCGGTCAATGATCATTGTGAAAGAGGTCTTGTCTTGAGATGGACACCTGAGTGCGTGTTTCTATTTATTTACACACACACGCACAAAAGTGAGCTATGGAGCGGGCTGGCTACGGGGCGAGGGGGGGCAATGACGAAAATGATTTTTTTTATTTTATTTTTTTTAAAGAAAAAAAAAAGAAGTGAAAAAGTGGGAGTGAAAAAAAGAGTGCAGCTGAGCAGAAGCGCTTGTCGACCGTCGCGGAGCTGTTCGCGTCTGGTGTGAATCATTTGGAGCCTCGCTCGCGAAATTCGTTGGCGCGGCGCTTCCGCTTCCATTGAAATGAATGGCACGAGCCGCGCGCCTGTTCGCGTCTGGTCTGAACCACTACATTCAGTGCGTTTACATGGCACTAGAGAAAATCGAATTATTGCCTTAGTCCGATTATGATCGGAGAACTCACGTGCATGTAAACACCTTACTCCGATTATGATTGGAGTTTGAGAACTCCGATTGGAATCGGAGAACTCCGATTGAGACACCCAGATAATGCGATTGGAATTCAAATTTCTCTGCCATGTATACGCCTTAATCGGACTATTAACTGGACAATGCGAGTGCGCATGCGCCACGCCTCGCTCTCGCGACTCATGACCGCACAACTACGTCGTCTAACAAAACAGACGGCGCGAAACAACCTGGCAAATGCGAATAAGAATGTTGACATTTGGAGAGAGGATGAGACCGGGGCGATGCTTTCTCTTCTAAAAGAGATGGACATATTAAAATAACGCGCAACGGAGACCTTTTTAAAAAGGGTAGCGCAGCAAATGCAGGACTCCGGCTTTGCGCACCCCTGAACAAATACGTATTCCTTCGTATTTATATTTCTACCTTTTCGTTCACATTTTTTGTAAGTTAGAAGAATTTCAACTTTGTAAATAAAAGCACAGCAAAGAGATGTTTTCCTGATTTGTTTTTATTTGGGTAATTTCGCTGTTATTCTGCTGGAAACGGCGTGCAGCGGCACCAGCTTCTTCCACGGTCGGCACTTTAATGAGCGTGTGTATAACTGAAGACACCGTTCCTTTGCAAAACCTGTACACAAACTCTCCCACCAGTCTGCTCCGAACCCGAATCCAACAAGAACGAGAGTTTGGGGTCCGTAGCGACGGCACAAAGCGTAGCATCGAAGTGTTGTTGTAGCCCTCCAACAGCAAACAACGTTCTTGTCTGCCTTTTAAAATAACCAGGAGCACAAGAAATAGGGTACACCTTATCTGCAAAGCAAGTAACACGTACATTATGAACTATCGTTCCATATCATAATAGATTTAATATGTCAACCGAAAGCAGCTGACCGGCTGAAAAGACTCACTCCACCCCCTAGTGTTGGGAGGAGGACCCGTCAATAATTTGAATTTCTCAGCTGCATGTATACGGGGACCAAGGTGAGAACTCCGATTGGACGAGAAAACCGAATGATTGCTTAGTCCGATTAAGCTCTGCATGTAAACGCACTGATTGATTAACATGGGCGCTGAATGGAAGCGCTTGGCGATTCGCATCGCTTCACTTCGCGGCGCTTCTGCGTCCTGTGTGAACCGGGCGTAACTTTTCAACATTTTGACGTGGCAGACGCGGGATGATCGTTTTCTATCAGGAGTGTGCACTACATAATCTGTATCGGAAAGTTTGTGCTCCACGACATACGGACCAGAAAAACCAGCCTGCAAACCGGAACCGGGTAACGGCAACAATACCAACACTCGGTCGCCTGTCTCAAAAACTCGAGCCACAGCTTTCTTGTCAAACTGCCGCTTCATTTTAGACTGGCTGGCGACAAGAGTTTGGTGAGCAGTTTCACAAGCACGATGCAAGCGTTCACGGAAAAAAAATGACGTAATCTAACACATTATTCTCTACTCGTTTAACATCGGAAAGCCACTTACCCCTTAACAGACGCAAGGGTCCTCTCACCGAACACTAAATCAGCTGGGCTGAACCTGAGGGACTCCCACACATACAATCGACGACTGAAGATACACTTTATGCTGCGGAACCATCACTGTGCTCATTTTAACCCCCCCCCCCACACACACACACACACACACACACACACACACTAAAATATACGAATTGCAGTAGGTTTGTTTTGTTGCTCTTGGTTGTCCGTTAGTTTTTTGAGAGTTAGTAGTAGATAGATCCCTAGATAGTAAGTTTGATAGATGGATAGAAATAGATAAGTTAGTGAAAGTTACACACACGCACATATATATATATACATATATATATTAACCTCTTTCAATGAACTCCAAAACATACATGGTCAAAATCCATATTATTATTATGTTGTTGTTTTTTTTAAATGCTCATACAAAACAAAAAAAAAGTGTCACATCCACTTGTAGTGCATTATTTTTGCCAGCAAGCTTCTCTTGTTACGACTGACCACATTGACCCATATTTTCCATATACTCACCTGAATCAACGGCCTTCCCCGAGGTGATAGGTGGAGTGACACGCAACCAGCACGTGACCTCTACGATGAGCTTCCACCCACGGAAGTGCCATAGGAGGACACGGATTAAATAGTATGGCTTGTCCACTAGAAGGCTGTATTATGGTGTACATAATATAAAACTTCGGCCCAGTTCTGCTTGTATTGCAATGGTTGCTGTTCCTGAAGTTTCATTTTTCGTCCCTTTTTATTTTTTACATCCATGTTTGTGATGGAATAGTATTGTGAATCGCTAGCTCGCATTGCATGCTGGGAAACAGCGTCACTCAAGGAAGTTTTGGCTTCGCTGACACGGTCCTGAAGGGAAGTGGGTTTTACTGCACTGGAACGGGATGAATGTGTTTAATCAAGCAGTACAAACCTGATTAATTGTCTTAATACTTCACTTGGAATGGCCATATTGTTTAGGATTAGAATTAGATGACAACTTCTTCACAATATTTGCAACTATTCAATTTGACCAGCAGGTGTCAGTAGAAGACGAAATTTCATGTTGACTATTTCCTAATGGAAGTGCCCTCTTTACGTTGGATTTTTCTCATAATTATTTGAAGTGTAGGCCTGTAGTTGATGAGGAATCACGGTGTGCTAACGCTACTCAAACAGCTTAGATGAAAAAAGGGAGTGTGATTTGGGTTTGTGGTACATTATGACAATCTTGGACTTGCAAGACTGAGGCGACGGTTCAATTCCCATCAACGTGTATTATATATGTGTTATTTAGCTCATCTATTCTACATTTTAAATAGATCACATTTGACATCTGACCCACTGAACACTTACTATTGAACATATTTTTAAACTATGGGCTATTTAGTCTTGTTTTAGGATATAATATAATTCATTGCACAAACTGTCAGGCTAAGTATAGAGCTATAGTCTACTACAATCAGTCGTGCCAAAAAAGAGACATTGTCTTTATTTTTCATTTTTATTTTATTGTGTCAGCATTGAACCGTACAACCATGTAGTGTTGTCCAACAAGAATGCATGGCGAATCAAATCCCAAACAACCTATGAAACAATGAACACGTTTCTATTGCACTTCATTTTATTGAGCACTAGATGACCTCCTCGAGCACTGTGTCATTGAAGCCTCGAGTAATGAACCATTTTTTGAAACAAGTGTCGAAGCTTCAACAAAGCCTCCATCGGCCATCACTACCTACGGCCGCGTGCTCTCACACCATTTCAGAAGTGACTAACTGCAGAGTTGGGAGCGGAGGAGGGATGACAGTCAGGCTGGCTCGACTGCTCCTCCTTCTCAGCCGTGGCGCGTCCAATCAGCAGCCGACATCCAGGACCGCACCTGCAAGGCGTCATCCACTCTCTCTCTCACACACACACAAAATAAATTGTGTTCAATCATGTTAAACTTGGTTGGGGCACAGCCATGGCTCTTTATATTTTATTTTGTATTTTATTTTGAAGTTAGCGCTTTGCATTCTGGGCGATCCTCAGTACAGAGGAAGCCCATGAAGCAGGTGAGACGGTCTCCTCCCTGCTGAGACAGAAATTAATGCAATAAGTTGAGCTATGCTTCATCTAACTGTGTTTCAGTGTTTAAATGTGTGCTGGTGTCTTTCATTTAATTTTTTTTGTTTGTTTGTTTTTTGTTTTAGCAAAGTTCTTTTTTTTTTTTTTATTGCTATTAAAAACGATTAGCATGCTAGCATGTCCATTAGCAGCACACAGCTCTCATACGGAGCACGTTGTCTCTGCAGGAGGTGACCAAGTTTCACGGAGCAAGTTATGGTTGTGTCCCATTCTGTTTCAGGTATGTGTGTGTAACTGGAAGAATGTTACAGTGTATAAAAATGGAGCCTTAGGGAGCGAATTATTGAAATTGCGAATGTCATTTTTTTGTATTTTGTAGAAAAATGTATTTTATTTTTAATATTATTTGTATTGTAGAAACAACAACTATACGATCACTACTTCAGTACAGAGGAAGCCCATGAAGCAGGAGGTGACCAAGTTTCACGGAGCAAGTTATGGTTGTGTCCCATTCTGTTTCAGAGAATAAACTGCTGCTCCACACCTGACTTCTGCAAGTCTTCATTATACAGCAAGCAGGACAGAATAGGAGAGGTCACATTGGTGCCGTGACTCGAGACTCTTTTGTTGTGCTACCGATGCTGCAGAGCGACCCGGGGACTGTTCTGCTGCTGCTGTTCATCTGCGGTCACTGAAGTCGGTCAGATGTGTTGCTTTTGTGCAGTGTTAGACATCAGATAGAGGGTTTATGTACTTTTATTTATTTATTTTTTTCAGTTTCCAGTCTAGGCCTTTTATGGTTTCATCCTTTTGTTTTGTGGTATTGTGTTTTGTTAACTTTTTGGAAAGATGAGTAATCCTCAGGGTAATGTTTTTGTAACTCCTTTTGGTGTTATTACTGCTAGTATTGTAGGTCAGATGGGTGATGCATTGATTCAACAGGTCAGCCAGCGGGTGGCACAGGACATTATCTCTCACCTCAGTGCATCTGTCACTACCCCTTTACTCAGTGCTGCCCCTTCACCTGCCCATGCTGATATGCTAGCCAGTTCCCCTTTACATAGTGCTACCCCTCGACCTAGCCATGCCAATGTGTCTGCCACAAATGCTTTTGACGTGTCCCATTTGCAATATGTCCCTCATCGAAAGCTGAAGGAGCCCCCCTGCTTCAGAGGAGACAACTCAGACTCTGTTTCCGTCCAGGAGTGGGAGGAGCTCATGAGGAGTTTCATTAAGAGGGGGAATCTGCAACCTGAGGAACAAGCGGAGGAGATCCTTGTTCATCTTGGTGGCAAAGCAAAGGATGTTGTCAGGTTTGGGACCAGGAACAGTGGTATTAACATCACCTGGAACCCCGATGCCATTTATGGTCTCTTGCGGAAGCACTTTGATTCTGTTCCGTGTTCACCACTCCCATTAGCAGACTTTTACACCACTCTTCCTGGGAAGGGTGAGGATGCCTTTGACTACTGGCTTAGACTGAACCGCGCTGTTGACTTGGCCATTGAACGTCTGAAGGAGCAAGGAAAGTCACTGGACAGCCCCAGCACTGAGGTGACTCGAATGTTCATAAAGAACTGCCCGTCTACTGAGCTCGCCATGACCTTCAGGTCGAAGACGATAGACAAGTGGACTGCTGGTGAAGTCCAAGACATTCTGAACGAATATCATTCTGAAATGATGTCAGTGAACAGAACTTCCAGAGAAAGGGTGTCAGTGAATGCTCTTGCTGCTGTCTCGCCACCTGCACCACCTGCTGAAGAACAGAGCCCACTGCAGCCACAGGCCACTGACCCTGATGCCCTGAACCGCCTTATTAACATGCTGGAGAAGGTGCGCCTGCAAAGATCTTCCCCAGCTTCAAACAGTCCTGTTCATGGTCCGACTCGACGGCCTGGCCCAAGGCACCCCAGGATCAGTGGGTTGCACTTGGAGGAAATGTCTTCTTCTCCACCATGGACTTGACGTCTGGCTTCTACAATGTGCCACTCCATGAAGAGCACAACAAATACACAGCTTTCTCTTCACCTTTTGGCCTCCACTAGTACAACAGAATGCCACAAGGTCTGTCCAACAGTCCTGCAACATTCATGCGAATGATGATGTCAATCTTCGGGGATGAAAACTTCACTAGTCTGCTCTGCTATCTTGATGACCTGATGGTCTTTGCCCCAACTGAACAGCAGGCGCTTGAGCGTCTAGAGATGGTGTTCTCCCGTCTGAAAAGTCACAAACTCAAACTGGCCCCCAAGAAGTGTCATCTCTTGCGGAGGTCAGTAAGGTCCCTGGGACATGTCATTTGTGGGGACGGGGTGATGAAGGACCCTGACAAGATGAAAGCCATCATGGATGTGGGAGAGGCTGACCTGATGGAGAGTGATGGTGTGACCCCTTCCTGGAGGAAGATTAATTCTTTCCTGGGCCTAATCTTCTACTATCAGCACTTCATAGCTGACTGCTCTGCTAAAGCAAAACCCTTGTTCAGACTCCTCTCTGGAAGGCAGGTGCAGCATAAGGCCATGAGAGGCAGGAAGGTGAAAAAGCGATCATCTGCTCCACCAGCGCTTATGGCGAGCGACTGGACTGCTGCATGCAAAGAATCGTTCCAGACCCTGAAGAATGAATTAGCTTGCAATGTCACCTTATCCCACCCCAACTTCAGTGAGCCCTTCGTTCTCGCTGTTGATGCGTCGTTTGATGGCATTGGCGCAGTCCTGTCTCAAGTGCCACCAGGTGAGACTGTTGCTCGACCTGTCGCTTTCGCCAGCAAGACACTGTCCCAATCACAAATTAACTATCCAGCGCACAGGTTGGAATTCCTGGCGTTAAAATGGGCCATTTGTGACAAGTTTGGTCATTGTCATTGCCCATTGTCCTACATCTTAACAAAGCCATGTTTGGACGCATGTGAACAAAGATGGGTTGCTAAGCTTGCCGCATTCGATTTCGATCTGAAGTATGTCCCTGCCGTTAAGAACGTTGTCGCTGATGCGCTAAGCCGCGAGCCATTCGTTCAGTCATGTATCAGTCAACGTCTGATGAAAGAGCCCTACGTTGCACTGCTGGACGAAGTTAATGGCGTCGTCAGGGGTACAGCGCAAGATGCCTTCCGGCTGACAACTGCCAAGTTCTTCAAGAAAGGGAACCAAGACCATCCGATTCTGATGCTGAAGCCGTTATTTTATTTTGAAAGGTGACCCGCAGCTATTTTAGGTCGAGAAAAAAAAATGGCCGAAATGTTTGTTTGATGGAAAGCGGGTCAAGCCGGAGTGGTTGGTGAGCCAAAAATTCTTTTGACCTCACGTTGTCTGTGTTGCCTCGAACCAAAAACTCAAGAAGGAAAATAAACGAGTTAAATGGAACCCACGTCTCATCAATTTATGAATGATGTAGTGGTGCTGGTATGATGGACGGACATTGAAGACATGATGATGATCATCAACTGTGCCAGTGGTGAACAGTGTTTGCATACCACTGCAGTGTCCCGGCACCACGCACCACAGATGTAAACACATGCTGCACCACCGCGGGACTTCCCTCCATTTACATGATGATGGTGATGGTGATGATGATGATGATGATGATGATCAGACATTAATGAGTCTTGATTCACTTTCACTGTCTTTAGAATCTCACATGTCGACCACAACTTCTCTCTCTGCTCTCCTTCATCCAGTGAACTCTCAGAGCTTCAGTGTGCAGTGGTGTCTTCAGCTCTGCAGTCCAGCCCCTCCCACCTCACACTGCTGGACCTGAGTGAGAACTTCCTGAGGGATCCTGGAGTGAAGCTGCTCTGTGCTGGACTGCAGAGTCCAAACTGCAGACTGGAAGTTCTCAGGTCAGTTCCTGCTTTCTACTGGTGGACAGTGTGTGTCAGCAGATGACAACTGGTGTGTAACGCTGCTCAGTGTGAAGACTTTGAAGCAGATATTAAAGACTCATCTAGACAAAGTGGATGTTGTTGATATTTTCATGTCAACAATCTGCAGCCAGAAAAGACTTTGGATGGTGGAAGAAAGTGTGGAGAATGTCTCCAGTCACTTTGGAGCTCAATGGAAGTTGTTGATTGGAGATGAAGGTCACATGACTGAGCAGAAGATCCTGTGAAGAAATATTAGAGGCAGATTAATAGTGCAGCAGTATTTCTTCATCTTGTCCTTTGAATGTGTTTGACTAGTAACGAGACTCTGATGACTGAAAACAGCCACAAGCACACAAAGGACTCACTGATTATTTTCCATCTTCACTGCTGATTGGCTGCACACTGACTGACACACTGCTGTTGTTATTGTGTTGACTACCCACTGGCACAATGACTCCTTTGAGGGAATGACTCAGTGATCCCAACAGCTGCACATCTGGATCATCAACAGGGAGAAATGACTGTTAATATGACATTTACACCATGGAAGGAATCAAATATTGATTCTTTATTCAGGCTGGAGAACTGCTGGTTGACAAAGCTCAGCTGTGATTGGCTGCTCTCAGCTCTGAAGTCCAACCCCTCCCACCTCAGAGAGCTGAACCTGAGTTGGAACCACCTTAAGGATTCATCAGTGAAGGAGCTGAGTGGTTTTCTGCAGAGTCCAGACTGTAAACTGGAGACTCTGAGGTCAGTTCACCCTCTTCACTCTACAACTTCTATCACTCTTGTTGTTGTCGTCATGATTTTCACTTCACTGCTGTTGGAAATTCAATTTGCAGACACTTTTTTTTTGATAATGAATGAAAGGGCGTGTTTTCATTGCCTCACCTCGCCTCGCCATGGTATGGTGTTAGGGTGTTTGCACTGGCCGCTACACAGTTGTAGGGGGCGCTGTTTTGGTACCTCAATCCCCCAGGGTCCGAGCAAGACGAAGCGAGTTTAGTGGTGACGTAGCGACGAGCAGGGCACTGGATTGGCTCCGTGTCCGCGTCGATGTTCCCTGTCAGAGCGGACATCCACGCCAACTCCTTTGACACAGAACTTCCGTGTCAGGTCCATTTTACCGTGAATACAAGTAGCTACTATTGGTGTTGTACAAATACATTTATGTGTATACAGTTTTTGAAAACAGCTTTTTCAATACATGTTTACTTTCGTCTTTTGGGGAGAGGCAGGCGAACCGGGAATGCCCTCGACGTCGCGAGTGTGTTCAACCATATTCGCGAAAACGACAAAGGGCAAATGGCGAAGCGCTCGGTAAAGAAAACAAATCGAGTTGCTCCTGCGTGAGGCGCGGTAAGCTAGGGAACCCCAGGAGTCTTGAGGAGAGAAGAAATACTGATTCGTCGAGAGGACGTGGCTCTTGGCCGCGAGGAAGCCTCAAACACCGCGGCATATAACAAAGTCGTCCTTGGCTCGCGAGGGCAGCTATTTCAAATAAGGAGGCGTGTTTACTGTCTGTTTTTCTGTTTGTTTGTTTTTAAATAAACGCTATTTCCCATTGTATCCGTCTCGTGTTTACTTTTGGTGAAAATATGAAGGTTGAACTACACATTTGCTCGCATGGAAAACGAAACAATAAATTATAAATGTTGCTGCATAAACGATCAACTGTGACTTCAGTGAGGGAAAGTGTTCTTTCTTGAACAGAAAAGCAACCACAGACAGAGCAGCAGGTATGAAACAACTACTTTGTTGTTGTTCTACTTTGTCCATCGCTGCGCTGTTGTGTATCGCACAGAAGTGATGCTGGGGAAAACATTGTCCCGCTTTACCGTGTCGACTCCGCCCACGGTCTCGTAATCACAGAGCCAATGAAAACGCAATCGTACCGAGGCGAACCGTTGTGAGGCAAGGCAATGAAAACACGCCCTAAACTGGGCTTGAAGGTACAGTGGGTAAAATCCTCCCATCTAGTGGTCAGATTGCAGACTGCTTTTGTTGCAGATTCTGAAGTCGACGTTTCACTTTGATGTTCAGAGTGATGACACCCTGGTAAAATTCCATTGTTATAAACTCTCCATCATTTCTTCTCTATTCAGGTTGGAGTACTGCTGGTTGTCAAAGCTCAGCTGTGATTGGCTGCTCTCAGCTCTGAAATCCAACCCCTCCCACCTCAGACACCTGGACCTGAGTCAGAACCAGCTGCAGGATTCATCAGTGAAGGAGCTGAGTGGTTTTCTGCAGAGTCCAGACTGTAAACTGGAGACTCTGAGGTCAGTTCACCCTCTTCACTCTACAACTTCTATCACTCTTGTTATTGTTGTCATGATTTTCACTTCACTGCTGTTGGAAATTCAATTTGCAGACACTGGTTTGTGTTTGAAATGAGTGGAACTGGGTTTGAAGCAGGGGTGTCCATTAGGTCAATCGTGTGGAGTCCTCGTCACTTCCAACAGGTAGAATGGTTCAGGCAGGAACTCAGTGATCTTGGTCATAATGTACGATGTGCTGGATTTTGTTTTTATATGTGCTGGATTTTACAGTCAAAGGTAAATGAGACGAATCGGCTTCTGCACCGCTCAGATCAAATAAAGGAGACATAAAGCAGATTTCATTTTAAATCTGAAACTATAATAATTGTTAAAATCAATGTATACTTCAGATACCTGCATTCTGTATGAGAGCAGACAGGGACAGCAAAAAGAGTTTGGCTGTTGTTTTCTTTAAATACACGCCAAACTAACGTGCTTGTCACGTGAGCTTGCAATCCTGGCGTAAACTGACGGAGACGCCTCACTCGCAAAATACGCTTCAAAGTCACGCACAGCAGAAGCACCGGAGATCCTGGGAGATGCTGCTAGCAAAACATCTGCGTTCCACACACACACACACACACACACACACACACACACACACACACACACACACCGATTGTATAGTAGGTAGATCTTTTTGACTTGGTAATTTTAAAAGTAGCTTGCATGTTGAAAAAGTGTGAGCACCCCTGGTTTAAAGGTACAGAGTGTAAAATCCTGCCATCTGGTGGTCAGATTTCAGATTGCAGCGCTCATTCACTCACCCTCTCTCCTTTGTTGAGTGTCAGATTCTAAAGTCGACATTTGACTTTGATTCTAAACTCTCCATCATTTCTTCTCTATTCAGGTTGGAGGGCTGCAGGTTGTCAGAGCTCAGCTGTGATTGGCTGCTCTCAGCTCTGAAGTCCAATGACTCTCCCACCTCAGACACCTGGACCTGGGTCAGAACCAACTGCAGGATTCATCAGTGAAGGAGCTGAGTGGTTTTCTGCAGGGTCCAGACTGTAAACTGGAGACTCTGAGGTCAGTCCACCCTCTTCACTCTTCAACTTCTATCACTCTTGTTATTGTTGTCATGATTTTCACTTCACTGCTGTTAGAAATTCAGTTTGCAGTCACTGCTTTGTGTTTGAAGCGTATGAAATTGGGTGGAAAGGTACAGTGTGTAAAATCCTACCATCTAGTGGTCAGATTTCAGATTGCTTTAGTGTCAGATTCTGAAATCAACATTTCACTTTGATTTTCAGAGTGATGACACCCTGGAAAAACTCTCCATCATTTCTTCTCTATTCAGGTTGTGGAGATGTAGTTTGTTAGAGCTCAGCTGTGATTGGCTGCTCTCAGCTCTGAAGTCCAACCCCTCCCAACTCAGACACCTGGAGCTGAGTTGGAACTGCCTTCTGGATTCAACAGTGAAGGTGCTGAGTGGTTTTCTGCAGAGTCCAGACTGTAAACTGGAGGCTCTGAGGTCAGTTCACCCTCTTCACTCTACAACTGCTGCAGTTATTGTTGTCATGACTTTGAATTGAGTTTGTTGGAATTCACTTTGATTCCATTAGAAATGTGTAAAACTGGTTTTAAATTACACACACACACACACACACACACACACACACACACACACACACACACATGCGCACATACGCACTCACGCACGCACACACACGCACACGCGCGCGCGCACACCTAACTGTGAATGACACTCTCCATCATTTATTCCGTATTCAGGTTGGAGAGGTGCAGGTTGTCATAGATCAGCTGTGGTTGGCTGCTCTCAGCTCTGAAGTCCAACCCCTCCCACCTCAGAGAGCTGGACCTGGCTGAGAACTATCTTCAGGATTCATCAGTTAAGGAGCTGAGTGGTTTTCTGCAGAGTCCAGACTGTAAACTGGAGACTCTGAGGTCAGTTCACCCTCTTCACTCTACAACTTCTATCACTCTTGTTGTTGTCGTCATGATTTTCACTTCACTGCTGTTGGAAATTCAATTTGCAGACACTGGTTTGTGATAGGAATGAATGAAACTGGGCTTGAAGGTACAGTGGGTAAAATCCTCCCATCTAGTGGTCAGATTGCAGATTGCAGATGCTGAAGTGGACATTTCACTTTGATTTTCAGAGTGATGACACCCAGGAAAAACTCTCTATCATTATAAACTCCATCATTTATTCTCTGTTCAGGTTGTGGGGATGCAATTTGTTAGAGCTCAGCTGTGATTGGCTGCTCTCAGCTCTGAAGTCCAACCCCTCCCACCTCAGACACCTGGACCTGAATATGAACCCCCTGAAGGAGTCATCAGTGAAGGAGCCACTGATGGATCTTGTCTACAGCAGTGACCATCAACTGAAGAGTGTGAGGTTAGTACTGGTTTGGAACCAGTGGATGATGGTTCCAGCACCAAAGCCAGTTGATCCCACAGCAGAGGTCCAGTGTTCCCAGTCACAGTGTGAGAGGAGGATGGTGACGTCCAGCTGCTCCTCATTCATCCAACATCTGCTGCCAAACTGCTTCTTCTCTCAGTTCACCACCCAATTATTGATCAGTTCATCTTCATCAGGCCTCAGTATCAGTCCAACACTCCATGGTCACATGACCTTCTGATGTTCCACACTTGACATGTGACTGAGAGTCTGCTTCTTCTCACCAGTCACTCCATCATCTCCATCAACAGTCAACGTCTCTGTGATGATGCGTTCAAGGACCGTGAGTCCTGACTCCTGCTGTCTCTTCTTATCTTTGCAGGTGGTGGTGAGGATGAGGAGAGTGAAGAGGAGAGCTCCATCTACTGGTGGCTGACAGAACTACAACCAGTGGAGCCAAAAAGCAAGCTGCACGCGCCAACGCTGTGTGGGCGTGTCACGACCTTTGACCCCAGTGCAGCCTGGTGGCTGGCGGACTGCTTCTCCCTACAAGCTGCTGTGGTTACTGGGAGAGACGTCCCAGAAGCCACTGGTGGAGCTGAATCCTCAGTGGAAGAAGCAGGACTTGGAGCAGCTGCTCAGTGAAGGCAGCAGCAACACAACCACTGCTTCTGCTCTCATCATCCACGGCTGGAACATCTCAGCATGAAGGTTCCACACATCAACAACACACTGCTCTGCTCTCACTTCAGACTTCTATAACATCTTCATTTTGGAGGTGAAAAATACTTTTCAAGAGACTTTATTTCTGCTTCATGATCTTAAATGAGGAAATCATGTGGAAAAGATAAAGTGATTCACAACACCTGTGATGGGAACTCAAATCATAATTGAATTATAAGTAAGACAAAAGAAGTTTCCCTCAAAATAATTCATGGTTTTGATGCTTGCCAGATGTTTGTGTGGAGATTTCAGAAGGACGTCAATGAATCAGAAGGAAACCAGATCATTTATTTTATGTGATTATGTTATATCATCCTAACTTTGTTACAAGCTCAAACATTATATTTCAATGATTCAATATTCTGACAATAAAAGCCATCACAACCTCTGACCTGTGTGACCTTGACCTCAACTGTATCATTTCTGCTGCTTTAACACTTTGATTATATATCTCCTGAAGTCCTGCCATGGGGATTCTCCATATCTGAATAACTTGTGTACTCAAACCTTCTGTAGGCCATACCCACTTCTCCACTAGGTCTCAACATAAACCACATGAATCAATGAAAATAAATCTCACTTTTACAAACAAATCCAATTCAGTTCAAATATAATTGAAATAAAATAAATGATACATTATAATTAATCACCAACAGATAAATCAATGCAAGATATGAGGTGGTTTGCCCTCTCTGGGTCGGTGGGGAGGCCCTGCCTCAGGGGGAGGAGTTCCAGCATCTCGGGGTCTTGTTTAGGGCGCCTCCCTGGGGAGGTGTTCCAGGCATGTCCCACCAGGAGGAGACCCTGCTGGAGGGACCAGGTCTCTGGGCTGGACTGGGAAGCCTTGGGGTCCCACTGGAGGAGCTGGAGGAGGTGACTGGGTCCAGGGAAGTCTGGGGGTCTCTGCTGAGGCTGCTGCCCCCGAGACCTGACTCCAGATACGGCAGTAGAAGATGGATGGATGCCAGGTGATAGAACATTTCATAAAAACAGACCCTGCATTATAACTTCTATTACACTCTAAATAAACTCACTCCAATATAACTGCACTCGTCCTTCTCTCACATTAAATTGGATCACAATGACCAAACAACACAACAAAGACAATGATCCAACTGTACTGCCACGTCCAGACTCAGTGTAGGTCTGTAGGCCTCTTGGACCTTCATGTGAACCACTGCGTGTTGACTGGAGGTGAAACATGGCTGACTGCTGTCCTCCTACCTGGACAATGCAATCTCACTTTCAATCTCACAGCCACTAAAAAACCTGATTGTGATTGAGAGGTCCTCAGCAGCCAATCACTGTTGGGAGTCCAGCCTTCAAACACTCCTCCTGAATCCACAGTCACATCTGTGAGCATCTGGAACTTTGGCCCTGATCCTCCACACCACACAACTTGGGATGACAGCGCCACCTACCTGGATCCTTTCAGCAGCCAGTCCATGCACTGACCCATTTCCACTGTGGCCTGTTGGCTCATCTGGACCGGAGTCTGGATCATCAGTGTCCAGGTTCATGGAATCTGTCAGAGTGCCGCCGTCCTGTGATGTAATGATAGAGAATCACTCTATTTATACTAATGTGCAGAACCACTAGAGTGTCATTTCTTCACTGCTGTCAGCAACAAGCATTTGGTGTCACACTGGTGTACAAGACTTATGGGCTAATTAATAAGAAATGACATATTTAGGAATCACCCGCAATGCCCAGATTGTTGCTGCTTATCTGCTGATATGAGCCGTCAACTGTTGCAATATAGAACCAAGGGCAGGAATTTACAATTAGGGTAGAGTGTATTATAATTTAAAAGTTTACTAACGGTAGTTCTTTAAAGAATTTAGCAGGGATGGGACAGGCTAACGTGACGACGTCACTTGTAACACGGTAGGAGCTCAACCTGCTGTACGGTGAAAACTCTGTGTTACGTCCCGTCGAGGGGGACCGAGACGCAACGTGTGGGACACCTTCCCCCACTCCCAAGCCTCATTAATTTTTCACTGCAGTTGGCGGTTTTCAACAAAAACATTTATGAATCAGTAAATGAAAGAAACAAAACAACTTAACCGGTGGGCAGGAAAGGCTTCAGGGTGGGCCCAGGCCAAAATAATAAACCAAACTCCAACTAGCTCGCCTTAAGAACTAACTAAAGAAAGAAAGAGAAGCCAAATACAGAAAGGCTAACCTCCCTACATACTTAATAAACAGGAGAAAAGAGGGGACAAAGAAAATGGCAGCCCACCCCTTTTTTTTATTAACCTCTTTCAATGAACTCCAAAACATACATGGTCAAAATCCATATTATTATTATGTTGTTGTTTTTTTTTTAATGCTCATACAAAACAAAAAAAGTGGAGGGACAGTCGTCTGAATTGGGTTCAGTGAGGGTCATATCCACTTGTAGCGCATTATTTCCAGCAGCAAGCTTCTCCTGTTACGACTTTTCCGTTCACTAAACCGTGACGAGCACACAGCACGTGGCCTCCACGATGAGCTTCCACCCACGGAAGCGCCATCGGAGGACACGGATTAAATAGTATGGCTTGTCCACCAGAAGGCTGGATTATGGTGTACATAATATAAAACTTCGGCCCAGTTCTGCTTGTATTGCATTGTATTGGTTGGTGTTCCTGAAGTTTCATTTTTCGTCCCTTTTTATTTTTTACATCCATGTTTGTGATGAAATAGTACTGTGAATCGCTAGCTCGCATTGCATGCTGGGAAACAGCGTCACTCAAGGAAGTTTTCGCTGACACGGTCCTGAAGGGAAGTGGGTTTTAGTGCACTGGAACGGGATGACTGTGTTTAATCAAGCAGTACAAACCTGATTAATTGTCTTAATACTTCACTTGGAATGGCCATATTGTTTAGGATTAGAATTAGATGACAACTTCTTCACAATATTTGCAACTATTCAATTTGACCAGCAGGTGTCAGTAGAAGACGAAATTTCATGTTGACTATTTCCTAATGGAAGTGCTCTCTTGACGGACGGTGTAAAATGAAAATGGCCAGCTGCAGCAGAAAAGTGGACCCACATATATATATGTGTGTGTGTGTGTATATATATATATATATTTTATATATATATATATATATATATATATATATATATATATATATATATATATATATATATATATATATATATATATATATATGTATACATATATATATATATATATATATATATCTGCAATTCATATTTTAACGGTTTATATAGACCCCTCAGGCTCCATTCAAAATGGGGGTTATTGTAGGAGAGTTGCAGTCAACTGAGATTTGGAGAGAGTTTGGATGACTAGATTTTGGATAGTGTTTATAGTTTGGAGTGTTTGAGACTAGATAACGTTTAGTTTGGAGATATTTTTGAGAGCTTAGGGAGAGAGTGAGGAGAGGAGAGGTGATAGGATGGAGCCCCCTGTCCTGTACATCAATGTCCATGCTACACAAGCATCTATGCCAGGGGTGCCCATTACGTCCATCGCGATCTACTGGTCAATTGCGAAGGGAGTTTGGGTCTATCGCATGAGAGAGAGAGAGAGAGAGAGAGAGAGAGAGAGAGAGAGAGAGAGAGAGAGAGAGATCCGCGTCAATTACAGCAGGTAGAATCGTTCAGGCAGGATTAGAAAACACGGTGGATCTGGTTGATTTTGATCATAATGTACGATGTGCTGGATTTTGTTCTTAAATGTGCTGTGCTTTACAGTGAAACGTAAATGTGGCGTATCGGCTTCGGCACTATTCAGATCAAATAAAGACCAGACAGGGACAGGAAAAAGAGTTTCGCTGTTGTTTTACACGCAAAACTACCGGGGTTGTCGCGTGAGCTTGCAATCCTGGCGTAAACTGATGTAGACGCCAAATGCGCTTCAAAGTGCACACGCACTGCAGACGCGCCGGAGATCCTGGGAGATGCTGCTGGCAAAACGTCTGCATCACACACACACACACACACACCAATTATCCCTAACCTATGCGCTGGAAAACACAAAACTATACAGCAAAACATCTTAACGTAAACACACTTTTATTGATAAAATCAAACATAGGCAGATATAACCTAAACAATTTTAAACCATGAGTTTTCTGTGCAATGATGAGCATAAATGCACATGGGAACATGTTGACCCATTTAATCCTTTCTTTCTTTATCATTGGACTACAAATATATTTCTGAATGAATATGTTTTCCTGTTTTATAGGAGGTGGATCTTTTTGACTTGCTCATTTTAAAAGTAGCTTGCATGTTGAAAAAGTGTGAGCACCCCTGATCAATGCCCTTTTCCAAGTCCCACAATCACTTTCACTGTCATCTGCCTGATTACACCCATGCCATTTTCAGAAAAAAATTGCACAAACAGAATACATTCAAAAAATGTATCATACACATAGTTATCAAGTCAAGTTATTTATTTATTGTCATTGTTGAACAAAGTTAACAAAATTTGTTTGGAGCATCCCCATAACCACTGGCATCAGTACCCATAAAAATAATCATAAATAAGTGAGAAAAAAAAACAAAAATATATATATAATTTATGTACAGAAATTATTTGGTCATTCATTTTTTGCAATTCATAGTCATTCCCAACAGACATAACAGACACAAAAATTCAATGCATCACACATGGTTCAGACACAGCTTGCCTGTGATTGTACATTTGGCCAGTAGGTGGTTTCGTGTGCACATGAAGCTTCGAGAAATGAACCGTTTCTCGAACCAGTTGGCTCAAGTGGTTCAATGCCTCATGAGGCTTCACCTCACCATCACTCGTCATGACACACAGCTTGCTGTTTGGCTCCACTTGTTGTAGTTCTGTCAGCCACCACTAGATGGAGCGCTCCTCTTCACTCTCCTCCTCATCCTCCCTCACCTCCACCTGTAGAGAGAAGAAGAGACAGCAGGAGTCAGGACTCAGGGTCCTTGAACGCATCATCACAGAGACGCTGACTGTTGATGGAGATGGTGGAGTGACTGGTGAGAAGAAGCAGACTCTCAGTCACATGTCAAGTGTGGAACATCAGAAGGTCATGTGACCCTGGAGTGTTGGACTGATACTGAGGCCTGATGAAGATGAACTGATCAATAATTGGGTGGTGAACTGAGAGAAGAAGCAGTTTGGCAGCAGATGTTGGATGAATGAGGAGCAGCTGGACGTCACCATCCTCCTCTCACACTGTGACTGGGAACACTGGACCTCTGCTGTGGGATCAACTGGCTTTGGTGCTGGAACCATCATCCACTGGTTCCAAACCAGTACTGACCTCACACTCTCCAGTTGATAGTCTCTGCTGTGGACAAGATCCATCAGTGGCTTCACTCCTGAATCCTGCAGCTGGTTCCCATCCAGGTCCAGGTGTCTGAGGTGGGAGGGGTTGGACTTCAGAGCTGAGAGCAGCCAATCACAGCTGAGCTCTGACAAACTGCAGCACCACAACCTGAATAGAGAATAAATGATGAAGAGTTTATAATGATGGAGAGTTTTTCCAGGGTGTCATCACTCTGAACATCAAAGTGAAACGTCGACTTCAGCATCTGCAACAAAAGCAGTCTGCAATCTGACCACTAGATGGGAGGATTTTACCCACTGTACCTTCAAGCCCAGTTTAGGGCGTGTTTTCATTGCCTTGCCTCACCACGGTTCGCCTCGGTACGATTGCGTTTTCATTGGCTCTGTGATTACGAGACCGTGGGCGGAGTCGACACGGTAAAGCGGGACAATGTTTTCCCCAGTATTACTTCTGTGTGATACACAACAGCGCAGCGATGGACAAAGTAGAAGTTGTTTCATACCTGCTGCTCGGTCTGTGGTTGCTTTTCTGTTCAAGAAAGAACACTTTCCCTCACTGAAGTCACAGTTGATCGTTTATGCAGCAACATTTATAATTTATTGTTTCGTTTTCCATGCGAGCAAATGTGTAGTTCAACCTTCATATTTTCACCAAAAGTAAACACGAGACGCATACAACGGGAAATAGCGTTTATTTAAAAACAAACAAACAGAAAAACAGACAGTAAACACGCCTCCTTATTTGAAATAGCTGCCCTCGCGAGCCAAGGACGACTTTGTTATATGCCGCGGTGTTTGAGGCTTCCTCGCGGCCAAGAGCCACGTCCTCTCGACGAATCAGTATTTCTTCTCTCCTCAAGACTCCTGGGGTTCCCTATCTTACCGCGCCTCACGCGGGAGCAACTCGATTTGTTTTCTTTACCGAGCGCTTCGCCATTTGCCGTTTGTCGTTTTCGCGAATATGGTTGAACACACTCGCGACGTCGAGGGCATTCCCGGTTCGCCTGCCTCTCCCCAAAAGACGAAAGTAAACATGTATTGAAAAAGCTGTTTTCAAAAACTGTATACACATAAATGTATTTGTACAACACCAATAGTAGCTACTTGTATTCACGGTAAAATGGACCTGACACGGAAGTTCTGTGTCAAAGGAGTTGGCGTGGATGTCCGCTCTGACCGGGAACATCGACGCGGACACGGAGCCAATCCAGTGCCCTGCTCGTCGCTACGTCACCACTAAACTCGCTTCGTCTCGCTCGGACCATGGGGGATTGAGGTACCAAAACAGCGCCCCCTACAACTGTGTAGCAGCCAGTGCAAACACCCTAACACCATACCGTGGCGAGGCGAGGTGAGGCAATGAAAACACGCCCTTTCATTAATTATCAAAAAAATGTGACTGCAAATTGAATTTCCAACAGCAGTGAAGTGAAAATCATGACGACAATAACAAGAGTGATAGAAGTTGTAGAGTGAAGAGGGTGAACTGACCTCAGAGTCTCCAGTTTACAGTCTGGACTCTGCAGAAAACCACTCAGCTCCTTCACTGATGAATCCTTAAGGTGGTTCCAACTCAGGTTCAGCTCTCTGAGGTGGGAGGGGTTGGACTTCAGAGCTGAGAGCAGCCAATCACAGCTGAGCTTTGTCAACCAGCAGTTCTCCAGCCTGAATAAAGAATCAATATTTGATTTCTTCCATGGTGCAAATGTCATATTCAGAGTCATTTCTCCCTGTTGATGATCCAGATGTGTAGCTGTTGGGATCACTGAGTCATTCCCTCAAAGGAGTCACTGTGCCAGTGTGTTGTCAACACAATAACAACAGCAGTGTGTCCGTCAGTGTGCAGCCAATCAGCAGTGAAGATGGAAAATAATCAGTGAGTCCTTTGTGTGCTTGTGGCTGTTTTCAGTCATCAGAGTCTCGTTACAAGTCAAACACATTCAAAGGACAAGATGAAGAAATACTGCTGCACTATTAATCTGCCTCTAATGTTTCTTCACAGGATCTTCTGCTCAGTCATGTGACCTTCATCACCAATCAACAACTTCCATTGAGCTCCAAAGTGACTGGAGACATTCTCCACACTTTCTTCCACCATCCAAAGTCTTTTCTGGCTGCAGATTGTTGACATGAAAATATCAACAACATCCACTTTGTCTAGATGAGTCTTTAATATCTGCTTCAAAGTCTTCACACTGAGCAGCGTTACACACCAGTTGTCATCTGCTGACACACACTGTCCACCAGTAGAAAGCAGGAACTGACCTGAGAACTTCCAGTCTGCAGTTTGGACTCTGCAGTCCAGCACAGAGCAGCTTCACTCCAGGATCCCTCAGGAAGTTCTCACTCAGGTCCAGCAGTGTGAGGTGGGAGGGGCTGGACTGCAGAGCTGAAGACACCACTGCACACTGAAGCTCTGAGAGTTCACTGGATGAAGGAGAGCAGAGAGAGAAGTTGTGGTCGACATGTGAGATTCTAAAGACAGTGAAAGTGAATCAAGACTCATTAATGTCTGATCATCATCATCATCATCATCATCATCACCATCATCATGTAAATGGAGGGAAGTCCCGCGGTGGTGCAGCATGTGTTTACATCTGTGGTGCGTGGTGCCGGGACACTGCAGTGGTATGCAAACACTGTTCACCACTGGCACAGTTGATGATCATAAAGTGCCGTCCATTCTATCTGCCCTGGCAGTTTACTGCCATTTTGCTAGTTGCAGTTTACATCCCTCCCACCAACAACAGCAGTGAGAGGAACGCTGCACTCAATGAACTGTACCAGGCCATCAGTGATCAACAGACAGCAAACCCAAAAGCTTTACCATCCTCACTGGAGATTTTAGTCATGCTGACCTCAAGACTGTCCTTCCAAAAGTCCACCAGCATGTTGGATTTCCAACAAGGGGGGACAACGCTTTGTATGTGGAGGTGTTCCGAGGAAGGAGCAGGGCTCGTGCTCATGTGCGATCAATTCCACGAGGATTGGGGACTCTCAAAGGAAATGGGTGTGCGTTTGTGCGTTCGCAACATTTTGAACATCCAGATTTTTTTGTTTCAGGATGAAATCCATGTACGTTTTTGTAAATGAAGCGCCAGGTCCTCAGTGTCTCCACTACAGTGTCCTCAGTGCAGCTTCACACTCCAGTGTGTTCCAGCCACTGAGTGTCAACACGTCCTGTTGTGACTGACAGTGTTGCTCTGATCTGCTGCTTCAACTCAACATGATGCTCAGTTGTGTGTAAAGTCACTGCAGCTTGGAGCTCCACTGGATCAGAGATCCTTCACTGGCGTCTCTTCGGACTCCACTGCATCTTTGATCCAACTGCTGTTTTATTGTCTGCTGCCAAATGAAGGAAGGATGTGATGTGTTTGTGTGTTCAATGTGTTGATTGTGTTGATTGACTGTGTAGTTCCACAGTTTTCATTCATGTAGCCGCTCTTTACCTTTGACGCTCAGGTGTCTTCAACGTCCGTCCGTCATACCAGCACCACTACATCATTCATAAATTGATGAGACGTGGGTTCCATTTAACTCGTTTATTTTCCTTCTTGAGTTTTTGGTTCGAGGCAACACAGACAACGTGAGGTCAAAAGAATTTTTGGCTCACCAACCACTCCGGCTTGACCCGCTTTCCATCAAACAAACATTTCGGCCATTTTTTTTTCTCGACCTAAAATAGCTGCGGGTCACCTTTCAAAATAAAATAACGGCTTCAGCATCAGAATCGGATGGTCTTGGTTCCCTTTCTTGAAGAACTTGGCAGTTGTCAGCCGGAAGGCATCTTGCACTGTACCCCTGACGACGCCATTAACTTCGTCCAGCAGTGCAACGTAGGGCTCTTTCATCAGACGTTGACTGATACATGACTGAACGAATGGCTCGCGGCTTAGCGCATCAGCGACAACGTTCTTAACGCCAGGGACATACTTCAGATCGAAATCGAATGCGGCAAGCTTAGCAACCCATCTTTGTTCACATGCGTCCAAACATGGCTTTGTTAAGATGTAGGACAATGGGCAATGACAATGACCAAACTTGTCACAAATGGCCCATTTTAACGCCAGGAATTCCAACCTGTGCGCTGGATAGTTAATTTGTGATCGGGACAGTGTCTTGCTGGCGAAAGCGACAGGTCGAGCAACAGTCTCACCTGGTGGCACTTGAGACAGGACTACGCCAATGCCATCAAACGACGCATCAACAGCGAGAACGAAGGGCTCACTGAAGTTGGGGTGGGATAAGGTGACATTGCAAGCTAATTCATTCTTCAGGGTCTGGAACGATTGTTTGCATGCAGCAGTCCAGTCGCTCGCCATAAGCGCTGGTGGAGCAGATGATCGCTTTTTCACCTTCCTGCCTCTCATGGCCTTATGCTGCCCCTGCCTTCCAGAGAGGAATCTGAACAAGGGTTTTGCTTTAGCAGAGCAGTCAGCTATGAAGTGCTGATAGTAGAAGATTAGGCCCAGGAAAGAATTAATCTTCCTCCAGGAAGGGGTCACACCATCACTCTCCATCAGGTCAGCCTCTCCCACATCCATGATGGCTTTCATCTTGTCAGGGTCCTTCATCACCCCGTCCCCACAAATGACATGTCCCAGGAACCTTACTGACCTCCGCAAGAGATGACACTTCTTGGGGGCCAGTTTGAGTTTGTGACTTTTCAGACGGGAGAACACCATCTCTAGACGCTCAAGCGCCTGCTGTTCAGTTGGGGCAAAGACCATCAGGTCATCAAGATAGCAGAGCAGACTAGTGAAGTTTTCATCCCCGAAGATTGACATCATCATTCGCATGAATGTTGCAGGACTGTTGGACAGACCTTGTGGCATTCTGCTGTACTAGTGGAGGCCAAAAGGTGAAGAGAAAGCTGTGTATTTTTTGTGCTCTTCATGGAGTGGCACATTGTAGAAGCCAGACGTCAAGTCCATGGTGGAGAAGAAGACATTTCCTCCAAGTGCAAGCCACCGATCCTGGGGTGCCTTGGGCCAGGCCGTCGAGTCGGACCATGAACAGGACTGTTTGAAGCTGGGGAAGATCTTTGCAGGAGCACCTTCTCCAGCATGTTAATAAGGCGGTTCAGGGCATCAGGGTCAGTGGCCTGTGGCTGCAGTGGGCTCTGTTCTTCAGCAGGTGGTGCAGGTGGCGAGACAGCAGCAAGAGCATTCACTGACACCCTTTCTCTGGAAGTTCTGTTCACTGACATCATTTCAGAATGATATTCGTTCAGAATGTCTTGGACTTCACCAGCAGTCCACTTGTCTATCGTCTTCGACCTGAAGGTCATGGCGAGCTCAGTAGAAGGGCAATTCTTTATGAACATTCGAGTCACCTCAGTGCTGGGGCTGTCCAGTGACTTTCCTTGCTCCTTCAGACGTTCAATGGCCAAGTCAACAGGTTCAGTCTAAGCCAGTAGTCAAAGGCATCCTCACCCTTCCCAGGAAGAGTGGTGTAAAAGTCTGCTAATGGGAGTGGTGAACACGGAACAGAATCAAAGTGCTACTGCAAGAGACCATAAATGGCATCGGGGTTACAGGTGATGTTAATACCACTGTTCCTGGTCCCATCTCCTCCGCTTGTTCCTCAGGTTGCAGATTCCCCCTCTTAATGAAACTCCTCATGAGCTCCTCCCACTCCTGGACGGAAACAGAGTCTGAGTTGTCTCATCTGAAGCAGGGGGGCTCCTTCAGCTTTCGATGAGGGACATATTGCAAATGGGACACGTCAAAAGCATTTGTGGCAGACACATTTGCATGGCTAGGTCGAGGGGTAGCACTATGTAAAGGGGAACTGGCTAGCATATCAGCATGGGCAGGCGAAGGGGCAGCACTGAGTAAAGGGGTAGTGACAGATGCACTGAGGTGAGAGATAATGTCCTGTGCCACCTGCTGGCTGACCTGTTGAATCAATGCATCACCCATCTGACCTACAATACTAGCAGCAATAACATCAGGGGTAGGTGCAGGGGAACACATGCTGTGCCTGTCCGGGACAGGGGAACCCGTGCCCTGGCTAGCAAGGGCATGAGGGTTTGCATCTGAGTTGGGGGGAGGTATAACACCAGTACTGAGCAAGGGGCGCCCAGGTTTACACTGATTACCCAACACTACACCACCCCCCTGAACAGGACTCTCAAACAGTAAACTTGAAGGATGCATAAAACCCCTCCCTCTGCCAGCACCAAAAGGAGTTACAAAAACATTACCCTGAGGATTACTCATCTTTCCAAAAAGTTAACAAAACACAATACCACAAAACAAAAGGATGAAACCACAAAAGGCCTAGACTGGAAACTGAAAAAAAAAAAAAAAAAAAAAAAATCTAATAAAAGTACATAAACCCTCTATCTGATGTCTAACACTGCACAAAAGCAACACATCTGACTGACTTCAGTGACCGCAGATGAACAGCAGCAGCAGAACAGTCCCCGGGTCACTCTGCAGCATCGGTAGCACAACAAAAGAGTCTCGAGTCACGGCACCAATGTGACCTCTCCTATTCTGTCCTACTTGCTGTATAATGAAGACTTGCAGAAGTCAGGTGTGGAGCAGCAGTTTATTCTCTGAAACAGAATGGGACACAACCATAACTTGCTCTGTGAAACTTGGTCACCTCCTGCTTCATGGGCTTCCTCTGTACTGAAGTAGTGATCGTATAGTTGTTGTTTCTACAATACAAATAATATTAAAAATGAAATACATTTTTCTACAAAATACAAAAAAATGACATTCGCAATTTCAATAATTCACTCCCTAAAGCTCCATTTTTATACACTGTAACATTCTTCCAGTTACACACACATACCTGAAACAGAATGGGACACAACCATAACTTGCTCCGTGAAACTTGGTCACCTCCTGCAGAGACAACGTGCTCCGTATGAGAGCTGTGTGCTGCTAATGGACATGGTAGCATGCTAATCGTTTTTAATAGCAATAAAAATAAAAACGAACTTTGCTAAAAAAAAAAAAAAAATTAAAATTAAAAATTAAATGAAAGACACCAGCACACATTTAAACACTGAAACACAGTTACATGACTTATTGCATTAATTTCTGTCTCAGCAGGGAGGAGACCGTCTCACCTGCTTCATGGGCTTCCTCTGTACTGAGGATCGCCCAGAATGCAAAGCGCTAACTTCAAAATAAAATACAAAATAAAATAAAAATAAAATATAAAGAGCCATGGCTGTGCCCCAACCAAGTTTAACATGATTGAACACAATTTATTTTGTGTCTGTGTGTGAGAGAGAGAGTGGATGACGCCTTGCAGGTGCGGTCCTGGATGTCGGCTGCTGATTGGACGCGCCACGGCTGAGAAGGAGGAGCAGTCGAGCCAGCCTGACTGTCATCCCTCCTGCGCTCCCAAGTCTGCAGTTAGTCACTTCTGAAATGCTGTTAGAGCACGCAGCCGTAGGTAGTGATGGCCGATGGAGGCTTTGTTGAAGCTTCGACACTTGTTTCAAAAAATGGTTCATTACTCAAGCTTCAATGACACAGTGCTCGAGGAGGTCATCTAGTGCTCAATAAAATGAAGTGCAATAGAAACGTGTTCATTGTTTCATAGGTTGTTTGGGATTTGATTCGCCATGCATTCTTGTTGGACAACACTACATGGTTGTACGGTTCAATGCTGACACAATAAAATAAAAATGAAAAATAAAGACAATGTCTCTTTTTTGGCACGACTGATTGTAGTAGACTGTAGCTCTATACTTAGCCTGACAGTTTGTGCAATGAATTATATTATATCCTAAAACAAGACTAAATAGCCCATAGTTTAAAAATATGTTTAATAGTAAGTGTTCAGTGGGTCAGATGTCAAATGTGATCTATTTAAAATGTAGAATAGATGAGCTAAATAACACGTATATAATACACGTTCATGGGAATTGAACCGTCGCCTCAGTCTTGCAAGTCCAAGATTGTCATAATGTACCACAAACCCAAATCACACTCCCTTTTTTCATCGAAGCTGTTTGAGTAGCGTTAGCACACCGTGATTCCTCATCAACTACAGGCCTACACTTCAAATAATTATGAGAAAAACCCAACGTAAAGAGAGCACTTCCATTAGGAAATAGTCAACATGAAATTTCGTCTTCTACTGACACCTGCTGGTCAAATTGAATAGTTGCAAATATTGTGAAGAAGTTGTCATCTAATTCTAATCCTAAACAATATGGCCATTCAAAGTGAAGTATTAAGACAAGGTACGATAAGACAGGTTTGTACTGCTTGATTAAACACATTCATCCCGTTCCAGTGCACTAAAACCCACTTCCCTTCAGGACCGTGTCAGCGAAGCCAAAACTTCCTTGAGTGACGCTGTTTCCCAGCATGCAATGCGAGCTAGCGATTCACAATACTATTTCATCACAAACATGGATGTAAAAAATAAAAAGGGACGAAAAATGAAACTTCAGGAACACCAACCATTGCAAGACAACTAACTCTCAAAAAACTAACGGAAAACCAAGAGCAGCAAAACCAACCTACTGCAATTCGTATATTTTAGTGTGAGTGTGTGTGTGTGTGTGTGTGTGTGGGGGGGGGGGGGGGGGGGGGGGTTAAAATGAGCACAGTGATGGTTCCGCAGCATAAAGTGTATCTTCAGTCGTCGATTGTATGTGTGGGAGTCCCTCAGGTTCAGCCCAGCTGATTTAGTGTTCGGTGAGAGGACCCTTGCGTCTGTTAAGGGGTAAGTGGCTTTCCGATGTTAAACGAGTAGAGAATAATGAGTTAGATTACGTAATTTTTTTTCCGTGAATGCTTGCATCGTGCTTGTGAAATTGCTCACAAAACTCGTCGCCAGCCAGTCTAAAATGAAGCGGCAGTTTGACAAGAAAGCTGTGGCTCGAGTTTTTGAGACAGGCGTTGTGTGTTGGTATTGTTGCCGTTACCCGGTTCCGGTTTGCAGGCTCATTTTTCTGGTCTGTATGTCGTGGAACGCAAACATTCCGATACAGATTATGTAGTGCACACTCCTGATAGAAAACGATCGTCCCGCGTCTGCCACGTCAAAATGTTGAAAAGTTACGCCCGGTTCACACAGGACGCGGAAGCGCCGCGAAGCGCCGCGAAGTGAAGCGCTGCGAATCGCCGAGCGCTTCCATTCAGCGCCCATGTTAATCAATGAGTGTGTTTACATGCAGAGCTTAATCGGACTAAGCAATCATTCGGTTTTCTCGTCCAATCGGAGTTCTCACCTTGGTCCCCGTATACATGCAGCTGAGAAATTCAAATTATTGACGGGTCCTCCTCCCAACACTAGGGGGTGGAGTGAGTCTTTTCAGCCGGTCAGCTGCTTTCGGTTGACATATTAAATCTATTATGATATGGAACGATAGTTCATAATGTACGTGTTACTTGCTTTGCAGATAAGGTGTACCCTATTTCTTGTGCTCCTGGTTATTTTAAAAGGCAGACAAGAACGTTGTTTGCTGTTGGAGGGCTACAACAACACTTCGATGCTACGCTTTGTGCCGTCGCTACGGACCCCAAACTCTCGTTCTTGTTGGATTCGGGTTCGGAGCAGACTGGTGGGAGAGTTTGTGTACAGGTTTTGCAAAGGAACGGTGTCTTCAGTTATACACACGCTCATTAAAGTGCCGACTGTGGAGGAAGCTGGTGCCGCTGCACGCCGTTTCCAGCAGAATAACAGCGAAATTACCCAAATAAAAACAAATCAGGAAAACATCTCTTTGCTGTGCTTTTATTTAAAAAGTTAAAATTCTTCTAACTTACAAAAAATGTGAACGAAAAGGTAGAAATATAAATACGAAGGAATACGTATTTGTTCAGGGGTGCGCAAAGCCGGAGTCCTGCATTTGCTGCGCTACCCTTTTTAAAAAGGTCTCCGTTTCGCGTTATTTTAATATGTCCATCTCTTTTAGAAGAGAAAGCATCGCCCCGGTCTCATCCTCTCTCCAAATGTCAACATTCTTATTCGCGTTTGCCAGGTTGTTTCGCGCCGTCTATTTTGTTAGACGACGTAGTTGTGCGGTCATGAGTCGCGAGAGCGAGGCATGGCGCATGCGCACTCGCATTGTCCAGTTAATAGTCCGATTAAGGCGTATACATGGCAGAGAAATTCGAATTCCAATCGCATTATCTGGGTGTCTCAATCGGAGTTCTCCGATTCCAATCGGAGTTCTCAAACTCCAATCATAATCGGAGTAAGGTGTTTACATGCACGTGAGTTCTCCGATCATAATCGGACTAAGGCAATAATTCGATTTTCTCTAGTGCCATGTAAACGCACTGAATGTAGTGGTTCAGACCAGACGCGAACAGGCGCGCGGCTCGTGCCATTCATTTCAATGGAAGCGGAAGCGCCGCGCCAACGAATTTCGCGAGCGAGGCTCCAACTGGTTCACACCAGACGCGAACAGCTCCGCGACGGTCGACAAGCGCTTCTGCTCAGCTGCACTCTTTTTTTCACTCCCACTTTTTCACTTCTTTTTTTTTTCTTTAAAAAAATAATAATAAAATAAATCATTTTCGTCATCGCCCCCCCTCGCCCCGTAGCCAGCCCGCTCCATAGCTCACTTTTGTGTGTGTGTGTGTAAATAAATAGAAACACGCACTCAGGTGTCCATCTCAAGACAAGACCTCTTTCATAATGATCATTGACCGGCATCTCTAGGATCAAACAGACGTATTTTGATCAAGTCTTCCTCTGTGTGTGTGTGTGTGTGTGTTTAATCTCTCTCGCACTCTGATACAATGTACTGACAAATATAACATACAAATATGATATATGATCGAATTTGTCATTGGGTTTTTATTTTGAAATTAGTTTATTTTGAAAATTCACCGGATTTTCTCGTTTTTATTGAGCGACTTCCTGTACTATTGACGAGGACCGCTCGCGGCTCGCGCACGAAATAGAGCAGACGCCGAAACAACAAATGCATGCCGCGAGCCGCGCAACCACCACATTGATTAACGTGGGCGCCGAATGGAAGTGCTCGGCGGCGCTTCGCTTCCACGTCCAGTGAACTGACGTTAAATGCATGGCGCGATCCGCGAGGGGAGCCGCGCGCCTGTTCGCGTCTGGTGTGAACTACTACATTGCTTAACATGGGCGCCGAATGGAAGCGCTCGGCACTTTGCGGCGCTTTGTGGCGCTTCCGCGTCCAATGTGAACCGGGCGTTACGTCGCGAGGAAAAATGTGTCGCCTGAGCCTCCGCCCCCTCCGTGCCCATTGGCGGAGGGAGGGCTCATGAAAAAAAAAAAAAAAAAAAATTGGTGTTCATTCGGTGCGCCTGGGAAACTCTGAAATTATGAATAACTTAAGCTTGTTTTTGTTCCATTTGCCTGCATCAGCCCGTCATGATATTGTTAAATTAATTGAGAGCCACCCACTATTGTTTTCTGACCACCCCCGCCATACGTCAGTTTTGCACCATGACATAGAAGTAGAGGGACATGCCACAAGTAAGCAGCACGCACACGGAGTCAATTCTGGGAAGTTAAGAAAGAAGCTTTGGCTCTCCTTCTGACAATGCCCAGCTTGATGTTAATTTGGGGTCAGGTTTTTACAGACTATAATACCCTCGTGGTCCTGGATAGGATGTGCAATCAAACCAGCCGTAGATGTGGTGGTCTCTGCTCCTGCAAGACTTCAATCTCCAGATTTGCCACAGGAAGGGGGGTTGATAATGTGTTGGCAGATGCGTTATCACGTGTACATGTGGACTAGCTGCGGAATTCTTATTTCAGGGGAACTGAGGTTTTTCTTGTTTAGTTTTGTTTGTAGGTATGTTAATAGGGTTTAGTTCTTAAGAGAGGGGGTGTTATGACCCACAGGTGGGTCTCGGTGCCTCTATCTAAATAACTATTACCAATTTTAAACGTTTAGTTTTTTACTACTACACAAATGTAAAGTCAAACAACATACGCTTACAGAAACTCACACAACAAAATATGAATTAAAATGTGTAAAACAAAAAGAAAAAAAAAATCAGCATTCAGATAACAGTTTTGTCCTTTAGTGAAGATTGACAATGAGAAAAACCAAGAGCCTCATCTTTGTGCGGCTGATCCTGTTTCTTCTCTCTGTAAATATCTGCCCTGTTTTGGAGAAGATTCTCTCTGAGGGGACTGATGTTGCTACAATGCACAGTCTCCATGCCATCACATGTGTAAGGCATCGGTAAATTGAAGCCTGCAGTTTGCAGTTGCAGCTGTTGCACGACAAAACGGGTCAACCAACCCGACAAACGACCCGGGTGATAATCGGCTCCGATCGGCTTGCGATGGAATTGGGACACCCAGGACAACACCACCTTTTTTTTTACCTGCCGCACGGAATGACGTTGAGCGTAACGTACGCTAAATCATAATATCGCGCCAGTCAAGGTCATATCGCGGGCCTGTCCCGCTCACCAGATATCCAAGAAGGTTGGTGAGGGCTGAGCGGGCAAAACCTTTGGTGACTAAGTACCGAAGGGGTGAATTTTTTCTCTACCTTTTTGCGCCTGAGTAAAAAAAGGGGGCACAGGGACGCCTGTGCAGCTACAAGTAATAAGTCTAGACAGGGATGGGGAAGAACCAGAGCAAAGTGGCTGCTGCAGTTCCCCAGGGGGGACAAATTGTGGACGACATGCGGAAAAAATACGGTCCAGATTGTCTTGATATGTTGGATGTTTGGGTTGAAAAGTATGGTTTCCCAGAGGGGGGATCACTGAGTATGGAGGAATTGAGAAACCTCCGGGATAAACTGAATATAGCCGAGGGAAAGGTTACAAAAAAGAAAAACCCAAACAGGTGGGAGATTCAAATCATCAAAGATCATGAAAGGTGTTTTTCATTCTGGAAACCTGAAGCAGAGGTCAGGGACAGGAAACAAGTAAAGAAACGTGTGAACAGCGCTGGGCGCTGGAGCACAGGGGTGACAGAGATAACGGCAGAGGGTGCACACACTCACACACACTCCCCAGAGGAGGGAGCCACTCACACACGAGCATTCAAATGCACCAAATCGTCTGTATCCTTCTCTTACAGGCCCGAGGGACCCTCTGCTGGACATGCCTGTCTTCCCTCCTCCCGCCTGCCCTCATCCAACGCTACCACCGTACAACCCTGCGCACTCCAGCACCGACGCCGCAGCGTCGCCACGTTCATCAGGACTGCCGTCAACCAAACGGCCAGCTTCATCACTGCTTTCAGACAAGGGCTGCTCCCCCAGATCGCCAAAGCAGTTAACAGAAGCTGCTGCGTGGGGATTGAAGATGCCCGGCTGACAGAGGTCCGACGTCATGCAGTGCACGCTGAGAGGCTTCTGCAGGAGGCCAGCGATGCAGAGGACAAGAAGATAAAGCGTGCCTCCCTCACCATGATGAAGCACCTCAGTGACACGGCGAGACGGCCCTACAGGAACAACGACAACCGACGAAGGGCGACTAGCGGAGACAGAGGCGAAAAGGGGGCGTGCCACATCTGCGGCCGAATGGGTCACTGGGCCAGAGAATGCCCTGACAAAGGAAGACACCGCGGGCAGAACCATGCCCACCGCAGCCAAGAGAGTGATCGCGAGGACCGGAAAAGAGGATCCAGAGGGGACCAGGACGTGTTTATGTAGCATAATTGTGGCAAAGCACCGTTCCTGCTTTTGTTTGTGGCGTGTGTGAGAGTGATCAGTGAGCAGGGTGCAGTTACCCACTTCTACCAGTGGAGGTCGTTTTCGCCCCGGGGAATAACGCTAGAGAGGTCTCTCAAGTGGCTCGTGAGACCTATGTGGAGCGAACCGTCGTAGCGGACGTTAACGTGTGTGTTATCTGTTGTGCTTCCACAGGTGAGAAGGGGAAATGGTTGAAAATAAGAGCAAATGTATGTGTGGCTGTTTCGTAATTGAAGTCTGAGATCGAGGGTATGTGAGTTAAATTTACGTTTTGAATGTATCGTCTCCGAGTGATTACCTAGCGAAGAGGAAACAACGGCTAGCCCGTTGCTAGGTTACCAGGAGGCGGGGTTGACGCTCGGTTACGTTAGTGTTTGTTTAACGTTATGGGATGTTTATTCAGTAGAAATGTGAATATTTAAACGTATACGAGTAAGTTTGAATGTGGGAAACGACATGATTAATAAGTTCAAGTCGAAGTCGGGTATGGATCTGTGTTTTGAAATGTAAAAAGTAGATAACGCTCGAGAGGAAGTCTCTCAAGTGGCTCGTGAGACCTATGACCGTAGTAGCGGACGTTAACATGTGTGTTGTCTGTTGTGCTTCCACAGAAAACCAAAATAAAAGCTTCTAAAGAAACAAAGAAAAACAAAAATAAATGTGTCTTCGCAACATTACCACGCTACATTTACGTTTGACTATCTGCTTTAATATAAAACCGCAAGAAATGTGTTTTATAATTTTCTTTATATAATCTACAAACGTATTAGTATGATCCAGGGAAAATTCCATGTTTGTTTGCGAAACTCATTGGAAGAATGAAGAAAATCTGTTCGATTGTTATTGTCATGAACATGAATCACAAAACATATATATATGTGTATGTATATATATATATATATATATATATATATATATATATATATATATATATATATATATATATATATATACACTTTTTTTTTTTTTTTTCATGTGTCACTTTAACAGAGACAACACCATCTGTAATTACTATGTTTGGTTGCATTTCCTGGCAGGCAAAGATAGATGGAAGAGACATCCTTCTGGGTGGAAAATGGGACTGGCTTGTCTGTGGATGGTGGAGGCTCGCTTGGCTCATCAATCCGTCCATCCATTCACCTTGTTCGTCTCATCCTGACTGCAGCACGCCACTGTGGAGGCTTGACATAACACACATTAGATTAATAACAGAAAAGCAAAATGTGACTGATGGTGTATTATTTAGTGTGCTTCAGTTATAATTCTCATAATAATGACTGTTTTGCTGGCTTCACACAATATATATCCCCATTGCTTCATTGTGTCATTCTTAGAATTATTAATCATTCTCTATCAACAGGTTTTGTCCCTCATGCTTTCAAGGTGGCTGTAATCAAGCCTCTGATCAAAAAACCCAATTTGGACTCGAGTGTGCTTTCAAATTATAGGCCAATCTCGAACCTTCCGTTTCTCTCCAAGATCTTAGAAAAAGTTGTTGCGAGGCAGCTTGTGGACTTCTTGAACGACAACAATCTACTTGAGGCTTTTCAGTCTGGCTTCAGAGTTGGTCACAGCACTGAAACTGCATTGCTTAAGGTAAGTAATGACCTCTTGTGTGCATCTGACAAAGGTCTTCTCTCTGTTCTGGTCCTCCTAGATCTCAGTGCAGCATTTGATACAGTTGACCACAGCATTCTTCTTAGGAGATTAGAAGATACTATCGGCATCAAGGATCGCGCCTTGGACTGGTTTGGATCTTACTTGTCTGACCGTTTTCAGTTTGTTCATGTTCATAATCATTCGTCAGAACGTAGGAGGGTTAGTCATGGTGTCCCGCAAGGATCTGTACTTGGGCCACTCCTCTTCAACATCTACATGTCACCTCTTGGTGACATCATCAGAAAGCATAGCATCAGTTTCCATTTTTACGCAGATGACACACAGTTGTACTTTTCTTTTAAGGCAAACGAGGCTCATCAGTTGGCCAAATTGGAATCTTGTCTTCGTGATGTCAGAACTTGGATGATACAGAATTTCCTGTTGCTTAATACCGACAAAACTGAGGTCATTATATTTGGATCGCGAGAGAGTAGGGATAGAGTTTTTGATGGACAAAGTGGTCTATTTGGTACTACACCCAGTTCTACTGTGCGGAACCTAGGAGTCACTTTTGATCAGGACCTGACCTTTAATTCTCATATACAGAATGTAGGGAGGTCAGCTTTCTTCCACTTAAGAAACATTGCCAAAATTCGAAGTTTTTTGTCCTTCAAAGATGCGGAAAAAATAATCCATGCTTTTGTTACGTCTAGGCTAGATTACTGTAACTCGGTACTAGCAGGATGCCCAAATTCATCCCTTAGGACATTACAGTTAATCCAAAACTCCGCGGCACAATTGTTAACCGGAACTAGAAGGAGGCAGCATATTACTCCAATTTTAGCTTCCTTGCATTGGCTGCCTGTCAAATTGAATTTAAGATTCTAGTTTTAACTTACAAAGCTCTTCATTCTCAGGCTCCTTCTTATATTAGGGAACTCATTGAACTTTATCATCCTCCAAGAGCCCTTCACTCTGAGGATTCAGGTCTTTTAGTTATCCCAAAAATTTCTGGAGTTAGATCAGGAGGTAGGTGTTTCAGTTTCCTGGCACCTCTATTTTGGAACCATCTTCCAGCCTCGGTGAGGGGGGCAGACACAGTTAGTTTATTTAGGAGTAGACTTAAGACTTTCCTTTTTCTTAAAGCTTATAGTTAGACTCCATCCACTGTCAGTTAAGCTGCTGTAGGCTTACGCCGTGGAGGGAGATCTTTCGCTCCCGTTACAGGGATCGTTGCTCTGTGCAGGCGGAGCCTTTATCACTCTCCTCACCCAATCAATCTTTTACTCTATCCAATCTTTTACTCTATCCACTCTGTCCAAGCTCTCATTATGCTTTGTACAGTATGCTCGATATGCATGATACTGCCGCAGTCTCTGTGTCCCCGGCAGGTGATGACCACTGCGCCAGGAGCTGGATTGTGCTGTCCTGGGGGTCTTGCTGTCATCGCTTCATCCCACCACCACGCTTAAGACCTGGACTAGTCCTATCGGCAGATTGTCCATCGAGCTAGGCTCTTGCCTTCCAAAGCATGGACACTTACACTCCACATGGACAGCAGCCTTGAATTAGTTCCTATTCTTTGTGTTTATATCCGTTTTGCCTGGTTGGTGTATCTGTTTTTCACTCTGTCCTTTCTGCCACCCTGGCTCACTCTGCTCCTTTCTCTCTTTCTCTGTCTCTCCTCTATCTTTCTACTTCACCCCAACTACTCATAGGCAGATGATCGCCCTCTGGAGTCTGGTTCTGCCCTAGGTTTCTTCCCACAGGGGAGTTTTTCCCAGCCACTGTCGCATCTTGCTTGCTCCGGGGGCCCGGTTGGTTCTCTCTGATTGTATAAAGCGCTTTGAGACGCCTTTGGCTGTGATTTAGCGCTGTACAAATAAAAGTTTATTATTATTATTATTATTATTATTATATAATTGGCCTGTCTTAGTTAAAAGCCCACTCACCACAACAAGGTGCAGGCCAAGAGTGGGAACACAAACACAGACCAGAAACGAACAGGAGAAATCCAGACAAGACTACAAAAAACACAAACACAAATAACACTAATATCACTTTGACCACTATCTTTTTTCACAAGAACTTTTATTTCTTTACAAATTGAACCTTAGATTGTGTCACAACAAACTAAATAAACCCTTGAAACAGCCAACAAAACATGAAATAACACTTCATCAATATTATAATGAGTATCTTCATAAATGATTTCAAGATAACTTTCAACACTTTCTTACAAATTTTTTTTTACGTCTGCCGTAATGATTTTCAAGTTTTTTTCATGTGAATATTTTATCATTGAACATGTTAACTGAACAGTCAATGTAAAATCCCTTCATTGTTGCTCTGACCTCTTCATCATTTGTGACCTCTTCATCATTGGTGATCTGTACATCATTTGTGACCTCTACATCTACATCAGACACAGTATGGCTGTCACATGGTTCCTGAATCACGAGAAAACTGTCTTCTTCCAAGATCTCTGACACCTCTTTACATTTTTTAGAATATGTGTGGTCAAAGATTTGATCAAAATCACGTGTGTGTGTGGGTGTGGGTGTGACTCACTTACCTTTTGTTTGGTAGCCATGCTCTTACCTGATTTGAAGAAACTAAAAATGGTTGGGACAGCTGTTGAAGTTAGGCACTTTCTCTCACCACGCAAAATGAAAGATTTCTCCTCAAAGTGAAGAGCACACAGCCTGGAGTTGTCATTGGGTATCCAGTTTTTTCTTCTTGCATTTTCCACCCATTTGTGCAACCTTTTTCTGTCCCCAAAAGGAAAGCTGTAAAAAGCAAAACATTCCAAAAATAAATGTACAATATTTTTTTTTTGTGTAATTTTACTTAAAATTGGGTATGCAAACATATTTAACTAATTTAAACTTAAACACAATGCAGACAGTTGTGCAGAAAGTTTAGTGTTAGCTAAAATATCGGGCACACAGACGTACTTATTATGTATACATTTCTTTCCATTGTAACAGGTCACTACAAGATCTGCAATCCATTACCTAGAATTGGTTTTCCTTAAACTGATGTACAGGATTACTAATCTGACTTTGATGGGCAAATTTGACAACAGAATACAATTATGAAGCACTAAAACACAGGATCACAAAACAATTAAATGCATGATGAAATAATGATATGCTTTGTTAAATGAAATAAAATGGCATTTTCAACTGAGTAATAAAATAGTCGGTGGTGCAGTGGTTAGCGCTGCCGCCTCACAGCAAGAAGGTCGTGGGTTCGATTCCGGGGCCCGGACCTGGGACCTTTCTGTGTGGAGTTTGCATGTTCTCCCTGTGTCTGCGTGGGTTCTCTCCGGGTTCTCCGGCTTCCTCCCACACTCCAAAAACATGCATGTGAGGTCAATTGAACGTTCTAAATTGTCCGTAGGTGTGCATGTGAGTGTGAATGGTTGTTTGTCTCTATGTGGCCCTGCGATGAACTGGCGACTTGTCCAGGGTGTCACCCTGCCTTCGCCCTAAGACAGCTGGCTCCAGCAGACCCCCGTGACCCTGAATAGGAATAAGCGGGTATAGAAGATGAATGAATGAATGAATGAAGTCTTTATTGAATAAATGACACATTTTATTTCACTCGTCGTTTATGTAATTATTATTTTTTGCTCCATAACTTTCATGATTCAGCATTACATGTTAAGAGTGATGAATTGCATGAAAAGAGAGAGCACTCACTGATAAATTAACATGGTGTGCTGTTTAATTCCATGAGGACGACAAAATATTTGCAAATTTGTGTTAGCTACACACATCGACAGGTGCAAGAGAAAGGGAGGAACTTTCAATATCGTTGAGTTTTTATTTTTTATTTTTTTAGTTCTGATGAAATAAATAGACCAATCATTTTATTACTTTGTCTGCTTTCCAAAGAGGTTATTAATTAAAAAAAATATGTGTGGCAGTGCTGTTATGGTCCATAGAGAGTTGCTTCAAAAAATTATCATTTATTATTCAGTGGCACATTGCTCACTTGTTTAATACACAAATAATAGTATATTATTATAATAATACTATTTTATTAATATAATAATAATAATAATGATAATAATAATAATAATAATAATAATAATAATAATAATAATAATAATAATGATGATAATAATAATATTAATAATAATAATAATCATTATTATTGATAAAATTTTGAAACAACAATCGTCAGTTGTTCCGTAAAAAATACATTCATTTCCATGTTGAATTTTGTACGGTTCGTGAGCGCGCACGTCTGTCAGTGACGATCTCCACACTGACACAACTGCGCATGCTCTATTATCCCATCAATGCGGAAGTCAAAAGGTTTTTGGGAGCCATGCGCTGGGTGAGCAACTTCATTGAAAGGAATGGGACGCCATCTTGGACTCTGGGGGCTTGCCGCACTGTCACGCAGGTTGTGACGTAGCGGGCCGGCGACGCCGACAGGTATGATGTGAATGATTGATAGCTACCATTCGTTCCCGTTAGCGAGAGGATTAAAAACAAACAGACACCATAATGGCATCAAAATGGACTTATCCCAGCGGTGCGGAAAAACGGAAGGAAAAGAAAACTGATCAAGAAAAACTTGCAAAGGGGAAAGGTAAGTTATTTGTTTGTGATGTGGGCTGGAGAGGTGGAGGTGAAACGCTGTTGTCCCCCCCCCCCAAGCTAGCTAGCGTCGGATAAATGTTAGCTGGCTGGCTAATATTTGTTCGTCATGAATCAGCGTTTTTGTTTGTTTTATGAAAGTTGACCATATCCTGTCAAGTTGGCCTATCCTGCCATGGGAATGACTGATTGACTCCACACCCGTTCATTCACATTCTAACAGGGAGGGAGGGAGGGAGGGCATGTTGTAGTTGTTGTTGTAGTCAGTCCCCTGTTATTGTTCAGTGGAAGTTGTCTCTCACATATTTGACTCTTAATGTTATTTTAGCCTTAACTTAGGATGAATTTACTAAGCTTAGTTTGTATTTTGTAGGCCCTTCATTAGAAATGTGCTACTGTTTTATAATTCAAAGAAATATTTTATGGAAATACTTTTTTTGGCATGGTGTTGACTATTTTAGACTATTGTGGTAGTGGGTCATTTATCTTAGTTTTATTACTTTAACTAGTACAGTGTGTAAAGTAATGCCAAAAACTCTTAAAAGTGACAGTTTTGTAATTGGGTAAAAGCTTTAAAGGGACACTGCAATCATAATGTTTAATTTAAAAACAAATACATTTTTAATTTTCCTATATTACTGCAACATCACTGTAATAATAAAATAGGAAAATGTGCTTCTGATCTGTTTTGCTTGATGATCTAGTGAGCTTTGTCTCTGCAGGAGCAATTCTAAAATATGTTGGCGCTGCAGACATTGAGCCCGAGGGATCTCCCGAACATCCTGACCAGGAAGCTCCAGGACCAACACGTTCCTCAGAACCTCCTTCTGTCCAGGTGAATAATGTGTGTTATTCTTAGTAGCTAAGCTGATAAGTGTGGGACGAAGCTAAGGCAATTAAGCATTATTTTAATTGTTGGTTTGCTTTTTAGTGTTGCACTTGTTGGTTTGTTGGATTTTCTTATTTAAAGTAAGCATTTTTTTTTTATGAATACTCAATCTGTTGTATTTATTGACATATAGACGATTCTTTTCCTAGTATTATAGTGTTTGTTTGTTTTTAAATCAGTTTAACTTGCCTGAGTTGCTCAACTGAAGATGTTTAATTTTACCTGTCGCCTGTTTTGCTCACGAGGTGTAATAGATTGTGGAATCTTAGTAGACCTTAGTAGACGCACGCTGCTGAGAGTGGCAGCGATCAGCTCCGATGACCATGGTGCTTGTAAATAAGGCAAATGCGCCATCTAGTGGGACGCAACATGTTTACTCGTGTTGGAGCAATGACAAGTACTACTAACAAAACAAAAGATGCACAGGGTAAAAAAAAATAATCATAAACTCATGCCCAACAAAGATAACAGATGGGCATAACTGTACTTAGTAATGATTACTAGTACTTCCAACATTTGTATATTTTACTTTCAACTCGAATTTGAACTATTCATCCCCTTTTTTCAGCAGCCATTAACACTAATAAATTAAATTAAATCAAAACAATAAATTAAAGCTGCAAGCAGCGTTTGCGGGACTGAGCCGCCGTGGCCGACGCGATGCCCGATGACCCCCGATGACGCCTGACCCCTGTCGACGCCCGCAATTGACCCCCGTCCTCTGCCGACGCCCGGCGACATCTGCTGAAAGAAGTCTATGCAAATGATGCAGATTTCTCACCTCCATTTTTTTTTTTTTGAGGATGCTGTCAAATGTAAAATATTGGCCTTGATGAGACAAACACGTAGGTATTTGAATGACGTCTGTAGCACTTTTGTAAAGGAAACTGCAGCCATTTACAGTATAGTGTGTGTGGAAGTAGGGATGTGCGATACCACTATTTTTCCTTTCGATACGATACCAGGGGATACCAAGGCTAGTATCCCAATACCAATACAGATACCGATACTTTTAGATGTCCAACTTGTGTATATGAAAATGATGACTTTTACAACGAAAACTTGTGAATGTTATTATAAAAAATGTATTTTATACCTATGTATAAGAATTAAACAAGCTGCCAAATATCAGACTTTGTTTTAATTTTAATCAGAGAAATCAAATCAACAGGTCAACTGAAAATCTGAGCAAATCTCTCTCAATTCAATATAATTCTTTTTGGACCAGACAGAGTGGTCTTCAGGTTAGAACTTGACAGAATATGTCTGTCTCTTTGGGAGTCATCTATGAAAAATTTAAATATTCTTGATGTAAAAGGAAGTCTTTTTATGGGAAGTATAACTCACATACCACCACAAATAGACTAAATAGCAACTGTTTTACTTGAAATGTGCCATTTAAGTAATTTAATTAGTATGCTTTTCCAACTTAAAAGTGACACTGAATTGTGTTAAGATGATGGCAGGAATGTGAGTTAAATTAACAAATACATATTGTGCTGGGAGGAAACATTTTTATCTAACTAAACAAATAAAATATGTTTTAATGAAAAATTGACAAACATTCTGGTATTTTATGTAAATTTATCTTATCTACGTCTATATGCCTGTGATGGTGGGAACTGGGATGTATTTTCACTCCACCTGGATATTGCCTTTCTCTCTGCAGTGTTGGTTGGAAATTGCGCTAACGTTGACGGGGGGGGGGGGGAGCACGCTATCGCGCTACGCTAACGTGTCGGCAAAGTTAACGTGCCAAGTTTCTTTGCGGGGGGACTGGACTCCAAGATGCTCCTGCTGATCACTGCTATGCTGGAGCTGGAGATGTGGCCTGTGATGTCTGCACTGGGAGGAAACTGAAGGCCCTCAAGTCCTGTCTGGTCTGTCGGGCCTCCTACTGTGACTCTCACCTCCAGCCTCATCGTGATGCTGCTCCCCTACAGAGACACAAGCTGGTGGAACCCAGCCAGCAGCTCCAGGAGAACATCTGCCCTCGTCATGATGAGGTGATGAAGATGTTCTGCCGCACTGATCAGAAGATCATCTGTGCTTTATGCTGTATGGATGAACATAAAGGTCATCAGACAGTGTCAGCAGCAGTACAGAGGCCTGGGAGGCAGAGAGAGCTGGAGGAGACCAGGCAGAAGATCCAGCAGAAGATCCAGCACACAGAGGAAGACCTGAAGGGGGTGGAGTCCATCAACGGCTCTGCTGATAAAGCAGTGAAGGACAGCGAGAAGATCCTCACCCAGATGATCCGTCTGCTGGAGAAAAGACGCTCTGAGGTGCAGCAGCAGTTCGGATCCACACAGGGGGCAGCAGTGAGTGGAGTCAAAGAGCTTGAGAAGAAGCTGGAGCAGGAGATGATGGAGCTGAAGAGGAGAGACGCTGAGCTGGAGAAGATCTCACACACACTGGACCACAGCCAGTTTCTCCACAGGTTCTCCTCACTGCCAGCACTCAGTCCGTCTCCAGACTCCTCCAGCCTGGAGATCCGTCCTCTGAGATACTTTGAGGACGTGGCAGCAGCTGGACCAAGCTGAGAGATGAAATACAGCAAGTTCTGCAGAGTGCACAAACGTCTGTTATTATCTGAGGAGAACAGAAAAGTGACATTCATGGAGGAAGTTCAGTCTTATTGTGATCATCCAGACAGATTCACTGACAAGAAGCAGGTCCTGAGTAGAGAAGGTCTGACTGGACGATGTTACTGGGAGGTTGAGTGGAGAAGGGGGAGGGACTTCTGTGGTTTATTTTAGGGGGTTGGTGTAGAAGTGGCCTACAGGAACATCGGCAGAGCAGAAAGGTCAGAGGAAAGTAGATTTGGATTCAATTGCTGTGTCTCAATTCAGGTTCTGCATCCTTGAAGTGCGCATTTTGAAAGGAAGTTGCGTCATCGCACTGCGCGAAGGCTTGTCCCAATTCCCGAGGGTGTTTAGGACGCTCAAAATGCGCACTCGTAAATACGCATTCGTTTTAGCCGATTCCAAGGATACACCGCTACTATCCTTTGCGTACTTGGGTATCCCATGATGCTTTGCGTGCTGCTGCAAAGCATCGTGGGATCCTGGGAAGTCAGCTGAAATTAGCGGCATGTACTGGTTAAGACACGACATATAAATCTAAATATTGACGTTTCACATAAAGTATCCAGTTTTTAACGTAGGATTTTATTTATTTGAACATTCAACGGCATCGTTAGATGGCAAACCAATGGTTAGCGTGATACTATAGAAACGTCACTTCCAGGGTTGGCCAGCCAGAGGGAACGGCGGTGACGAAACGAGGAAATACGCCGAAGGCTAGACCGTCCCGAGTGGTTACCGGGGAGGCGGGGTTTGGTCCGTCCTTCTAGGCTGGGAACTCTAAGAACGCTTCCTTCAGACGGAGGACATTCGGCCTCAAGGGTGCAGAACCTGAATTGAGACACAGCAAATGACAAATCCTGGAGTTTATATTGTTACCCAGGTGAATATTGGTTTCGTCACAACAACATGAGTACTTGTGTCTCAGGTCCTCGGTCCTCCAGAGTGCGAGTGTACCTGGACCACAGAGCAGGTCTTCTGTCCTTCTACAGCGTCTCTGGAACCATGGAGCTCCTCCACAGAGTCCAGACCTCCTTCACTCAGCCGCTACATGTTGGACTTTATGTTCCTTCAGGTTCTTCAGCTGAGTTGATGAAAGTGTGACTGAAGTCGTCAGAGAGACTCTGAGCTGAATTCTCACTTTTGATTCTTCTTCTGTCTTCACGTTTGTTACCCAGTGTCTCCGGCTGTCAATCACAGGGTGGGCGGGGCCTGGACGCCACTTCCTGTTGGTGCTCCTGGTGACTGTTGTCCTCCTGCTGGATGTTTGTGCCACGTTGTTTCTCTTCCTCTGCAGCCCATTCATCCCGCAGATTAATAATGTGTCATTAGTCCACATGACAAGTTTATTACTGTGGAAACACAGCTGAGGTCTGTTTCCACTCTGGACCTTTCCGCCCTGACCTTTGACCTTTCAACAACTCATCCATCTGATCAACCTTCTGACTGTTGATCCGTCTGTCAACAATCAGATGAATGCATGTAAATATTGTGAGAGAATTTTGTCTTTTGATTCTGCTTGTTGGCTCAATGTGACAACAGTCAATCAATAAGTCATGAAATATACCATCAGTCTATACTGCATAACAATGTCAAGTCAATGATCAACTGTTGAATTGAAGCAATAAAGCACCAAGACAATCCAGATAAAGTCTCTGCTTGTTGGTAGATTTCTCTTCTGTCAAGATCTCCATGTATTCACCACAGACATTTAGAAAGTCAACACCATGAAGACAAGATCAAAGTTTCAAAAGCACATCAGTCAATGTGGGAAACAGCTGATATTTATCTGGCATACACACACACACACACCACTATTTTACAGAACAAGTAGAGAACGGGTACTTTACTGACTCATAGTCTATTTACTTTATTGCATCATAACCAATGTTCCCTCTAAGCTGCTTGCTTGCGCAATCGCGCACTACTTGCACATTCTCAGCGCACAAGGAAATCTATGTAGCACATAAAATAAAATTCAACAGAAACGTATTAATTAATAATTTTAGAGCTTTTATTAGGCGGCGCACCGCTACGCCTTCAGAATGATGATTTTTTTTTTTTTTTTTTCTTCCAGCTGCACCGTATGAGCACAAAAGGCAGACAAAGTTTCCAGGCTTTAACAGCCAAGCGGTGAACGCACAACCATCACGCACACACAGCACCACCTGCCGATGAACGGGCACCCGCAACCAGGGTTCTTCCTCCGGCTGCGCTAATGTCCAAGCCCAGTGCACCCGCTTTAAACCCCACCACCACGCGCCAGAAGCTTTTTAAAACATTCAGCAATGAATGCCCATTGCCCACCTATGGGAATGCGAGCCGAAATGCCAAGAACTGCGGAGGACAGAGTTCTCAGCGTGGACACTGGGGTTGCCGGGGCGACGGAGTGGAGACAAAGTCAAGTGCGTCCCGTCTCAGTTCATTACGGGACAGCTTTTTTAGCTGCCAAATACGGGACAATCGCGTATTTGAGCACGGAAACGACGCAAAGTCACAAACACAAATACAAGTTTAAAACGGTACAAAAAAAGGATCGTGGTGCAAACGCAAAAAAAGAAAACAAAAAAAACAACACGCTGCAGGACATAAAAACATTCACTTCATCAGAGGAGCGATGCAAAGCAAAAAAACACATGCAAAAGAAAAAACGCTGCATAACGCATTCCCTACACCGGAAGTAGAGTTGGTCCACGAGGAGCGCTCCCCTACAGCGAAGAACAGTCCCAACACTTCCAGTGAGAGTCGCCGCCTCCTACAGTTTCAACACCGGGACATCTCGCGGGGGTGGAGGACCTCCACCTGAATGTGGAAGTGGGTGTGTTTCCACAAAATATGTGTCTTCGTGGTATTTAGCTTTTTAATGAAAGGACTCTTAAAACACTGAAAAATAAATGAAATATAGCTATTTTATGACTTACTGTAAATGTACAGGTAGGAGACATTACCTGCTTGGCATTGCTGCCTGTCGCACTTCTTTCGGTGCCCACGGGTCAGCTGCAGGGTCATCAACCATGAACTACCATTC
>NW_027466090.1:0-60000 GCF_046127955.1 Nelusetta ayraudi
TCCTTCTGCCGCAAGAACGGCATCTACACACGGTCAGTCGCCGCCGCCGCCGCCGCAGCTTTATTGTGTGTACCCGGCTGATTGTGTTGCCTTTATCTGCTGTTTGCAGGAAGGGTTTTCCACCTCTTGAGAAGTGTTGCTCGCTCGGTCCCGTCTCCAGTTCCCACTCACTATTCCGTCCGCCGCTTGTGATCCTGACAGGAATTATTAATGCCGCCGCGTCGCGCGCTTCCGCCTCCTTCCCTCCGACTCAACAGTCTGTCAGCCTTGAGATGAGACGCCGTGCTTGGAGAAAGAGCGGCCGTCTGATTAGACCCTCACCCCCCAGCTCCAAACCCTCCCAACTCCCCTTCCACTCCCACCTCTGCTGTTTGTATGCGGCGTTGGTGGCGCGGCAACAATTTACAGAATGGACCAGCAACAATACCGGCTCGTTAGCATTCATGAGCCTTCTGGCTGCTCTCTTTTGTCTGTCCATCACCACTTTTCAGCAGGAAAAAGGAGCCGGTGCTCGTGGGTCAAAGCCAGCCATTTTCACCTGGACCTGAGCCAAGAGTGTTTTTTTTTCTCCTGACTGTGCACATCCCAGCGAGATGATCACAAAGTGCAAATACCGAGAGGACGTGTCCGCCTGGCCGTCAGCGGTTGGCTCAGCGCTAAGGCTAGTGTAAACATTAGATAAGCGTGAATATTTTGTGCAGAGAGGCTGGTTACACATTTAGAGGCCGGACAGATGGTCCCATGTACAGTCGGCGTTGGGTTGGGGTTGGAAGTCTGCCCAAAAAAGAACATAAAACGAAAGGAATGCAAGGGCAGAAGGGTTATATTCGCTCTTTGCTGACGCTAATATGCTACATGTTTATTTTGGGTCTAATATTAGCTCTATAAGTTTCCCTACTTCCTTGATAATGTTACAAGCTTGATGCTCTGCTCTTTAGACTACCAGTATACTACTTCATACTATCAGCTCTTTGCTAACACTATGATGCTACATGGTCTTTGCTAAGAGTAATATGCTGGCGCTAATATGCTACATGTTTATTTTGAGTCTCTTTAAAAAGTTTTCCTACCAAGCTACGTGCTCTGCTCCTTAGACGACCAGTATGCTACTTAACACTATCAGCTCTTTGCTAACACTATGATACTACATGCTCTTTGTAATGTGCTGTTTGTTTATATTAACTCTATATCTTGACAGCTCCTTTCTCTAACGGTGAGATAAACATGAGAAAGTCGATATTTCAGGGGAAGTTGTTGCACGTCTACAGACCCAATGGATGGTCACATGCTTGCGCGAGGCGGGGGTTTGAAAGTTCAGCCTGTTTTTGTCAGTTTTTGCACAGTGCCGGGTGGAATGTGCAAGAAGAAAAAAAAGAAGCAAAAGCGGATGTGTTAAAGGCAGCTGAGAATCGGCTGTTTTCTCCTTGACCAAGGAGGCCGAGAGGAGTTGGGCAGCGGGGGGGATCAAAGGGCCCTGAGTGGCTCTCTCTCCCCCCCCCCGACTTTGAAGAGCTCCAATCTGCTAGCGTGCTCTTTGCTAATGATCTGTGGACTGAGGAGGACGAGTGGGAGGGCTCCCTGTGGGATATTTTAAAGGGCGAGGGGAGAAGAGGGATGAATGAGACTGATAAGAGCCGGGCGAAGAAATACAGTGCTCCTAAATAATTCACCGCTCCCCGACAGCGATGCGATCGGCCGCAGGACCCGCGGCCCCTTCTTCCTCTCAGCGTCTCCCTCGACCTTGTCCGAGATGGGACGAGGTGTCTGTTTCATTGTTTTTTGTTGTTGTTGTTGTTTTCCCTTCTCTCGCTTTAACTTCCTGAAAACCTGAAAAAAAAAGTCGCACCGCCGCTCACCATGTCATCTCGTCTTATTTTTTTATCTCCAGAGGTTTAGCCCCCACGCGCACCTCATTAATTCTTATTTCAGGGCACATCATGCTTATCTACTATGTGCACCTGCCGCCGCTGTGCCGTCTCCCCTGCAACTTTAGTTCTCCATTTAAAAGACCCCATTTGCAGTGATTTTTTTTCCCACCTTTTTTTGTTATATCTCCATCCTTTGTCCCCTCCGGCTAAGCCGCCCTACATGAATGACGATCCTGCTTGACTCTTCAGGTCTTTGGAAATGGACATGTTTAGCCCTGTGTTTACAGCCTCCTGCCAAAACACAATGTTATCCCCAGCCAGGTGGCCGCAGAGCGGTGTCACCTGCCTAGAGGAGTTGGCCTGGTAGAGGTAGAGGGAGAGGTGTTGGCGCTCTTTGTGACTTCACAAAGGGGATTCATCTCTGGAGCTATATCCATTAAGACGTATTGGATGGATGGATGCTCTCTTGACAATGACAGCAAAGGCTTCTGATTCTGTTCCTGATTCTGATCTGCACATGATTGCTATTAAGTACACGTAAAGTTCATTTTTCTGGAAGCACACCGCATGCCGGATTGTACATAAATATATTGGACCTGTGATACTGGAATGTATTTGTTGAGTGACAGGTTGATGTCATTGATTGAAAACGTTGCTCGCGTGAACTTCACATGACGTGAGACCTTCAGGACTCCACGACTCGGCCACTTTAACGGCCTCCGGTATCTTTAAATGGAGCCGGTTGTCCTTGAGACGCGCCGCGCGCTCCCCTGAGCTGATCAGCAGGCCGATGCAGAGGTCGCGGTCCCTGTGACCGTCTGGATTGGCTCTCAGCAGACCTGGAATGCTGCGGCAGTCATTACCGCAGCAGAAGCAGGAGTTTGAAAAGAAGATATATATATATATAAATAATTGCCTGGGCAGATGTTTTTTCTCCTCTCCACTTTACCGACCTAATGGCCGCGTCGGAAAGGAAGTCCTTTTTTTCTTTTTTCCTTGACCCCCGCTAATCAAAGAGCTGGAGAGTCTCCCTGTGAGCTGAAGCATACTGCAGGAGGCCCTCCAACTCCAACTACGACTCCAACTACGACTCCGAGTCCGACTCCGGGGCTCGGAGTGCACGGTCGCTCAGCGCTAATCACCACAAAGAACCTTTTTCGCTACGCCGCCGCCGCTGCTGCGTCTCCGTCCTGTCTGGTCACCTCATGACAGCCGAGGTCATGGAGCCGAACCCAGGCAAAGCTGGGCGCTCTGCAGAGATCAGACGGCGATCAGAATTTGACCAATTATCAACCCCTCTCCAGCTCCGCTCGCAGAGCCGCTTCTTTTTTGTCTTTTCTTTTCATTTCTTCCCCCCAGAAACGCGCAATAATTACCCGCCCTGCGTCAAGCTGTAATTTTCATTTTCATAATCGATGAGGCTGCGGCTCTGCAGAGCGCCACAAAGTGTTTTGCGGGCCTTTAATTAGTCATGCGAGCATCGTCGGCCGCAAACTACCGACTTCTCTGTCAGTGTTAACAGAGACCGCGGTGTCAGGAAGCAGAAAAACACTCCTATGAAATTCCTCTGATCCCTCCCCCCCCCCTTTCAGCTTCTTCCTCTTTGGCCTCCAGCGTCTCACAGTCACGTCTCCCCTTCCCCCCCCATCCGTCCCGCCAGGTCGCCGCCGCGGCCCAGCCCAGGGAGCCTCCACTACTCAGACGAGGACGTGAGCACCAAGTACAACGACCTGATCCCGGCGGAGAGCAGCAGCCTGACCGAGAAGCCCTCCGAGATATCCGACTCGCAGGTGAGCGCTAATCCTCGTCCTCTCCCACTCGGGATTTGACGATGAACTTCAATTAAAACGTAAAAAAGAAAAGTTAAACAAGAAAGAAACTCAACTGTGTGAATTTCACACGGGGGAGACAAATCCTCCGGGGGCGGAAAGTCAGAATCTCTCCAAACTCTTTCTTCCAACTTTCTTCCTTTGTTTTTTTTTTTTCCCCCACCGCTGCCCACCTGATAACCTCCTTCGTCTTTGCTGCCTTCATTCAGCGCAGATCCAAAACTCGATATGTTTTTCATTTTAGATACAACCTCCGAGGTTTAAAGACCTAGTGCAGGGGTCCCCAAACTACGGCCCGCGGGCCACATCCGGCCCGCTGCGTGTCTCTGCCCGGCCCGCGTGAAGGCAGTCATAACACCCCCCCCCGCCACGTAACTTTGCCGACACGTAGCGTAGCGTAGCGCGACAGCGTTCCCCCACTCAACAAAGACGTTAGCGCTATAATTCCAACCAGTCCAACACCACTTTTTCTCACTTGAAAAAAACAACACATCCACACACACACACACACACACACACACATGCGTTTGCAGCTTTAGTTCACGGCAACCGCTGCCCTTTAAATGTCACACGTGGCCCCTTTAAACACGGACGGCGACGAGGACGAGCTCTGAATGGAATTAAGTGGTGACTGACATCCAGGAAGCTCATGGGAAGGAAGCGCCGGACACGTTCTCATGTCTCTTTATTAATTCTCCCCCCCGAGAGGAAGGAAATGTTGCGTTAATCTGAGCTTGTCATATTGCCGCTGGAGCTGCTCCACTGTGCGTGTGTGTGTGTGTGTGTGTGTGTGCGTGTGTGTTTGTAGAAGGGGGGGGACATCCGGTGATTAGACGGCGTAGGCTAGGAGTGAGGAACGGCGGAGGAGCAGCTCGCAGCCAGATTGTGAACATCTGTCTTCCCACAGCGAGCGGCGCTGGGTCCCCGCCGGCCAATTTATCTGCTACCTGCACAGTCAAAACATTGTTCAACCCGGTCTGAGCAAACACGGCTCCCGTGGGAGGCACAACCCATGTTGTTCTCCCCCAGCACCAACACCCAACCTCTGTTTACCTGCCACTTGTCCAAACAGCCAGTCTGCCGAGCCGCCGCCGCATCTCGATAGAGACGTGCTAGTGGGAGCCTGTCGGCGCTCCCCAACCCCCCCCCCCCCCCCCCCTCTTTTCTTTTAGTTTGTTCATTCTGTCCATGCTGGCGCTCCCACTGCTGCTTGTGATGCCGAGGGTGTTATTCTATTTATTTTATTTATTCCCTTTTTTTCCCTTTAAGAGTTCCTCGGCCGGATCCAGTGGCAGGATTCACTCAAACACACAATCACATTTTACGACTGGTGGGACACTGAAAAGCAAATCAATCCTGAAAACAGTGTTTCTGTGTCCGGTCTCGCATGCAACACACTTGTGAACCTGTCTCTCAAAGTCTCAATAGACTCAACACATTCAGACGACTCAGCACTGTGCAGGTTCCACATTGGCCTGTCAGTCTTTCTATCTATCATATGTCTATCTATCTATCTATCATATATCTATCTATTTATCTGTCATATATCTATTTGTCTATCTAGCTAGCTATCATATATCTAGATATCTGTCTATCTATCTATCTATCTATCTATCATATGTCTGCTATCTATAAATCTATGTGTCTATCTATCTATCATATATCTGTCTATCATCTATCTATCATATATCTATGTGTCTATCTATCTATCTATCTATCTAGCTATCTATTTATCTATCTAGCTATCTATTTATCTATCTAGCTATCTACCTATCATACTGTATATCTAGCTGTCTATCTACCATGTCTTTTTCCATCTACCTATCATATATCTATCTGTATATATATCTATCTATCATATGTCTATCTATCTGTCTGTCTCATCATTTTATCTATCTGTTTATCAATCTATTGCTGACATTCATCGGTTGATTACTCTCTCCCCTGGTCAGGCTTTCCAGCACACCTGTGCACTATTCAGCCCATAACAATAGAAAAAGCAACATAGACAACAGTTCACACAAACAATATTAAAACCCGGCTAATTACACGTCAACCCATAATTAGAGTAATTACCCTGCGTCTGTGCAGTTGCTGTTATTTTCCCCCCTCCTCTGACTCTCTCCCCTCCTCCTCCTGCTCCCCCCCGGCTCCTGCTCCCCCCTCCTCCTGCTCCCTCCTCCTCCTCTCCTGCAGGGCAGCGACAGCGAGTACGAGATGGACCAGAGCCGGCAGAAGACGCACTCCTTCGTCAACCACTACATCAGCGACCCCACCTACTACAACTCGTGGCGGCGGCAGCAGAAGGGCGTGTCCCGCCCGCCGGCCTACGGCTACTCGCAGGCCGAGCCGCTGGTGGAGCAGGAGTCCCGCCCGCACCCGCCGCCCATCCCCCCGCTGCCCCCGCTGCTGCCCCAGAGCGCCCCCTCCCCGCAGCTCCAGGGCCAGCCGGGCCAGCAGCCGGGCCAGCAGCCGGGCCAGGGCACCCTGTTCAGGTCGAAGGGGAGCCGGACTCCCACCCCTTCGCTGCTGTCCTCGGAGCCCCCCAGCCAGCACAGCACCCTGTACCGGCCCCCCAGCAGCCTGGGCTGCGCGGCGCAGCAGCAGGCCCCCACCGCTGGCTTCTCCTCTTTTGTTTGACCCTCCCATCACAGCAGCACCCCGAGGATGAGTCTTTATTTTCCTCTTCTCCCTTTTTTGTTTTGTTGTTGATTTACTTGTTTTTTGATATTTTTTTTCTCCCTTTCTTGACTGCTTTTTCCCCCCCTCCTCCCTCCCTGACATACTTGTCACTCGCTACCGCAGCGTCGCTAAGTCATCCTTTTCTCCTCGGCGAAGAGCGCGTGCGTACGTGCGCAAGTGCGTGCATGCGGCTGTGTGCAGAGCGTGCGCTCGCTCCGTCTCTGTGACGTGCGTTCTAATGAAAAGACAATCATTTGGGAGTTTCTGCTACTAAGTTGCTTTAAGTACATTTATCCCGAAAGGCGCAGCCGTGTAAACAAGGAGGAACGGGACCCGAGGTCTCGACGAAAAGAAAAAAAAAAAACTTGTTTTCAAGAAGAAAAAAAGTACATAAAGGAAAAAAAACACTGTATTATTATTGTTTATTATGAGAGCTTTATGGGGGGGGGGGGGGGAGCAACTGCCGCAGTAGAGTGAGGACGGCTTGGCGTGCTTAGACTGTACGACGGGAGGGAAACAAAACAACTCTGATGGAAGTCACGTGACTTTTTTTTTTCTGTTTTATTTTCGGGACAAAGAACAAAAGCGACGGCGAGGACTCGGACTTGAAGAGAGGAACTCCGTGTCCCTCAGCTGCCTTTGAGTTTCTCGCCCCTGCCGGAACTACATTCTGTGTTTACTGTACGTTACTCGTCTCCTCTTGTTTACCGGAAAGTATTTATATCCACATTTCCAAAAAGATATATATATATATATTAAAAAAAAAAACAACAACAACGCTTGTGACAGTGGTATGAATCACATCGAACAAACAAGAAGAAAAAAAAAAAAAAGAAAAAAGCATCGTGGCACCTTTCTAGTCGTCTGGGGGTCGTCTGGGGGTTGTGTGGCGCTGGCTCGTGTCCGTGGATGTGTACGAGCTACGACTTTGCTTTTCTTTTACTCTGCGGATGCTACTGAGGACTTAAAGCACAAAGCATTGGTTCAGAAATCTGAGCAAGCAGATCGCGACAAAATTCACCAATCACCAAATTGTGGAGATGAAAAGCATCATTTTTTTTTTTTGTGGGCTGTGTAAACTACTGCAAGACATCTAATGTCATTTGTACAACAGTGATCAAGATGAAATCTTTCTGATTTTTTTTTTCTTTTTGGGGGGGGGGGGGTAAAAACTAATCAGTTGCACCTGAACGGGAACTGTGAGCAACGCTAAAAAGAGAAAAACAGTTTTCAGCCGACAGCCACGACACTGTACATGGATGTGAGATTTTTTTTTCTTTTCTTTCTCGTGTGCGCACTCAACGTGTCCATGTGTGATGACTGCACCCGTGATCTTAATGCCCGCACACGCCGCACACGGCCACACATTGCACGTGACGACGAGCTGTTTTTTGTTTTTGTTGGGTTTTTCTTTTCTACCGGACTTTTTGAATCTGCTGGATCGAAACTTCTTTTTTTCTCAGTTGCTGTGCTGGAGGTTGAACTATTAGTGTACAAACATAGACTGCTGGTCCAGAATATCATCTGTCGAATTTCCCAATGTGCACTGTAATACATCATTGAGTAAACATTATGGATCTATTCATGGTAGCTCTCTGAAATAAATTATTCTATTTTGTAATGGCCTGTCGTTGTTCTTTGAACGCTTTGTAATGACGCAACAGAGTTGCACTCCCAGCAACCACTGGTGTAATTTAGGGGCCGTTTACACGGAGACAAATTTTTTTGGAACCGCACATTTTCAAAACCGCACTCCCAAAAAAAAAACTTGTTTGCGCTGTTACGCTGGAGACGACTGAGAACGATGTAGTACCTATGCCGGGCCTGGTGTGGCACCGTAGTTAACAACATTAGTACCACCCATCACAGGAAGAAAGGTCGCTGGTGAAAAGGCGGTGTAGATAAACAACAAAGTTGAACTTCTGCTTCGAGTTACTTTAGAACACGAGGCCTTAAAAGGTCCATGTTATAAAATTGACTGGGAGTCGTTCCGGTAAAAAAAAAAAGTTTGCTAACAGTTTTGTCATTTAGGTGCATTTCAAAAAAAGATCGGTTTGCGTTCACCCTGTGGAGCGTTTTCAAAAAAGTGTGGTTTCGGTGAAAACGCCGGATTTGTGTGAACCCAAGGCCGAACCGCATAAATATTTGTGCATTTTCAGAGAAACCCGTATTCGTGTAAACAGCCCCTCGGTGTTGGACATCGATGGATTGTTGGAACATCACACATTAAACACTTGATTTCAGGTTGGAATAAAATGGCTACACACACACACACACACACACACACACACACAGGTGGTGCTTCAAGAGCACGAGACGAAGGTTTCACCCAGACACCGCCAGGCCCTCCTGACACGCTGGTGCAGGCAAAGTGGTTTTCGGTGACACTTGATCCCAGAGTGGTAGAAGGTATAATTGGGATGCACAAGAGCATGAGGGGGGGAGAATTTGAAGAAGAACCTGATCCGGTGCAAGCATGCTGAAAAGCCCGGGGAGAGGAGAGGAGAGAGAGTGTGTGTGTGTCTAATCTCCTTATTTCAGGCTGGAAAAACATTGATCTCCTGCTGCCGAGGGATTGGCTTTGAAAGGTTTTAAGGGCGGCTGGTGGTGGTGGTGGTGGTGGTGGTGGAGGGTTGGTGAGGGTGCGTATTGCACCTTTCTTTAAAGAACGTCCCACCGGAACAACGGCGTCGCCACACGGTTTGGTTTTGCAGAAGAGGATGGATGACACCATGCTTAATTGTCCATTATGCAAATCAGCCCATTTTTCTTGAAAAACAATAAAGCACTGAAGTCTGCAGAGGGGAGATCACTTATTTAAAATCCCATGTATTTTATGGCCCCACTTTCATATACAGTACATATATGTATATATATGTATATATATATGTATGTTGTTGTTTTTTTCCGTGCAATTGGGATTCACTTTTGGGGAAAAAACTAAACATAACACAGAACATAGCACTTTGCAGAACTTTAAACTGTGTTTTGTAACCCTGAGACACACGGACCCGGCCTCACATTAACAAATGAGTTATTTAATTCTCTCATGATTTAACGTGTCCTAGTTCAGGATTGGCCCACGGGATTGACTTGCATGGAATACATGCATCGTAATTCTGACTGTCTGCTGGAGAAAAAAAACCCATCAGAGGCGCTTTTGTGTTGTGTGTCTGCCCGGCGACTTCAGATTAAGGACGGAATGGTGACAGCTGATGGTTTGAGGACGACGTGATGATTGAGATGAGACGATTTCTGTGTTTAGCGTTTGGAGGCATTAATCTCAAACAGAGTAACCATCAACCAGCGCCGCTGACAGACTCGATGCAAATTTGCAATTAATCAGAGCAAAAGTGCACAGGCCTCTCTTATTTTTTATGCGCTTTGAAGACATGATGTAAAATTAAACATAAGATTGGCTAATCACACGATTGGTGTCGATCTGAGGCAAGCCTGAGCACTAAAACCAGATCTGGAGATGAAAGTGGGTCCTCGCAGGCTGCTGCTGGTGCAACATCCTCTCTCTCCCTCTCCATCCTTTCGCCTCTCTAAATCACTGGATTCGCCCCACACACTTTGGAAACCATGTCTTTATGCAACTACTGCTTCTCCATGCAAATTGCGAGTAGATTAGCTCATGGCTTGAGAAGACGCACGGCGGTTGTGGGAGGTTCTGGACGACCCTTGTGTAGGGTCCCTGAAGAAACCTCGGCCGCTCGTCCCTGGAGACTTTCTGCAGAGCAGAAGTTAAAATCACGGCCGGAGGAAAGGGGCAGATGGTGCAATGATACGATTCACTGGATGAGAAAAGCTTCTCTTTTTCAGTGGTGGGCAATAGACTTTTTTCTTACTTTCACTTAAACCATTTCTTTTTTTTACCTGAGCGATGGATGGAAGACAAATACTGATTTTTAGAGGATTTACAGGCCCAGTGAGTAAAATTTGAGTTGATGGGGAATTCTTTTTTTTTTTTTTTAATCGCGAGTATACCCTTTTAGTATAGAATTCATTGGCAATATGTTAAGCTTTTACCAATATTACAATCATAAATTAAGCCCAATTCTACACGCTGGACCTTTAAATTCCTTTTCTTTTTCTTGCTTTGCTCAAAAGCGCGATGAACAGCAACAACCAGTTTGTGTGAGAATGGAAAGCAAAGTGATGGAGTCGGCTTTCAGGCCACAAATGGGTCAAACATATGGAATTTTAAGGGGGTAAAAAAAAAATAAAAAGCTCGTTCCGGCACAAAAGGCCACCGCAGTCACTCCCTCATCGTGAAGGATCCTGCTCGACTGCTGGGACAGACAGACAGACAGACAGGGAGCCAGTGCTGGGAGAAGAGCCAGAGGCAGGAAATAACTCTGGCTCGGTGTGACGGACGCTCTCTCTCTCCGCCGCGCTCGGCTCATAAATGACAAGACCCGGGGAGGGAACAAAGAGGGAGAGACATTTTATCCAGGTAGCGGCGGAAAAGTGGCTTTTTGCCCTTTGATAATTAGCAATCGTTCACACAGAATCCCCTCCCTGTCTGGGACGCGGGGCGCTACTGTAGCTGCCTGCAGCCCATTTCCATTTCAAAGGCTCTGCGCTGACTGACGGGCAGCCAACAACAAAAGGCCAGTTAATCAACCTGGAATACACAAGGTCAAAGACGGAGGACGGCGCCTGGCTCAGAGGAGCGTGATCGGAGGGAATGAGAGGCACGAAGCTCCAGTATATTAGCGCACACACACACACACACACACACACACACACACACACACACACACACACACACACACACAAACACACAGGGACGCACGCACAAAACGAGTATCTTGTAACTGTGAAAGTGTGAAAAACTGAATGTTATCATCCAAATGAGCAGGCTGCTGCTATGTTCTGTTCGGCTCCCTTCAGCTCCAACACCTTCTGTCGTTTTAGAACACATTATTATTTCATTTCATCTTACACCTAAAACTCGACTTGTCTGCCACTCTAAGCAACATGGCCGTTTTAAGATAAAAATTTTTTACCACTGCCTTTGGCAACACAGTGATAGTTCTTCCTCTTACTGCATTAAAAACCAGAGAAAGGACGCTAGTTTTTCCCAAAATCCATTTGGCAGTATTTTCTGTATCCATCTGTGAAAGTGTATTTGTGTAAGCACAAAAGGCATTTTAGAGTTGGTAGAAATTGTATTAACTTTAGCATTTCGTGTGAGCTATGTTTGCAGTCACTTCCTGTTCCCCCCCTCTCTGTTTTTCCTCTTTGTTTCTGCAATGGAACAACAACAGCCTCTTACATCAAATAAAAATGAAAAAGAGCAACTGCTGGATTTAGCTTCCTGGACAAAGTCAGGCCTTGTGGTTGCACATGATGGGAAGGCGAGGAAACAAGGCAGCCATCATCATCATCATCATCATCATCATCATTATCATCATCATCACCATCAATCATCATCATCATCGTCAATCATCAGTCATCAGGAAACAGTGAGTTACCAGCATCTTGTGTGACATCACTGTGGGATCCCAGGTGTGCATAGCAGCCACACTGTAAAATATAGAACAAACAGACGTATGATGGACTTTTCTGTTGTTGAGGCCATAAGTGTGACGTGCTGTCATAAAACACAACGTGGCACCAGCAATGTTTGACGTCTACACATCAAATCCCACTTCCTTGTTTCGCGAGGCCGTCTACGGCGGCCGAGAAGCCAGGATGTGTGCGGCCTGTGTCTTTAAGGAGCAGCGTGAAGTGGGCGTGGCCAAAGCTTACAACCGAGGCAGGAGGCGCCGTGCGGAGTTGTTGCGCTCCAGATCGGCGGCACCGCTGCGGAGGATGCGCTCACGCCAGCAGCCATTCACGGGCTGAAAACAGGAGGAGAAGAAGAAGACGAAGAAGACACAAAAAAAGGGGGGGAGGAAGAAATCCGGTCGGCTCGGCGCGGAAACTGGGATCTAGCGGCTCCTTCCGCCTGATGAACGCGGCCCTCATTGTCAACCTGCTGCCGGGGGGCTCGGAGGGCTGGAGGGCTGCAGGGGGGCCCTAAAAAAAAAAAAAAAAGGAAAAGTGAAACCTCGGCTTTCATGAATGGGGATGCTCGGTGAGTAGCGAGGCGCTCTGTTTGTCTGCGGCTTTGCGCGTGAAACTTGCACGCGAGTAGACGCAGGTAACGCATGCACGTGTTTTTATGTTCATATGAAGCAGAGCAGAGCAGAGCAGCTGACTCAGTGGTGGGCTGCTGCTGCTGCTGCTGCTGCTGCCTGCTGCCACTCATTGTTCTCCTGCCAGCGACCCGCCCCGAATCACTGCTCCATTGTTGGGGGCCGCTGGGAGAGGAGGAGAGCTGTCAAGTGCGCAGCAGAAATATTCATTATAGTCCCTGACGTAGTTCTTGTTCTTGTCCATGTCCATGTCCATGTCCTCGTTCTACTTTAAACCTCCCCCAGTCCTGCTTTGCTAGTGTGGAGGAGTCTCTCTGTTAAGCCATTGGTGTGCAGGCCTCAGCCCTCATCAGTAGGTCTGCATTAGTTGAACGTGGAGCTTCTCATGGATGATTCCCCTCCACGTCTTTGTGCTCTGCTTCCCCACTGAGTGGCTCAGTAACAGTATCAGCTCTAAACCATTACCAAAATAAAATTAAGTAGGTCGATCATGTGCCCCGGATGACTGTGGTTTGCAGGCACCGCCGTGAAACACCCCCTCAGGTTTCGCTCTGTCTTGAGTTTTTGTTGCATTAGCTTCATTTTTTTTTTTGTGTGTGTGTGTGTGTGTGTGTGTATGTGTGTGTGTTTGTGGGTGGTGGCAGATTGCATTGTCGAATATTAACTTTGTGGCCTGCGTTGCATGTGATGCCAGGCCTCTTCCTGTTTGGACTCCTGATAAGTTTGCTTTGCTATTGGGGCTGAGTTCACTGACTGCTGGGATGATAGTAAGGTGGTGGTGGTGGGGGGGGGGGGGGTTGCCTGTGTCTGTGTGTTGAGCCTTGTGTCCACGGGAGCCAATCACTGGCACCCTGATAAGACCATTGTGAGGAGATAACGCCATCAGGTGTCTCCGCTTTCGAGGCAAAACCTGGGTGGCTTCCTTGCTCGTTGGTTTGTTTGCTCTTTTATTCTATATTTTTTTGCAACGTGACATTCGACCCTCTCTTCTTCTCCAACACACACAAACACACACAAACTGTGTGGCTGTCAACACGTCGCGCTCCGAGGCCTCCACGACTCGGCCCCGGGTTGAAAACCTCAGCGACTTGCGTCACGGCCTGTTTGCTCAGCTCCTCTCGGCGCGCCGGCTCTGCCCTCTACTTTGCCACCACTCGCCAATTACGACGCATCTAATTGGCTGCAGGAGACGTGTGTTTAGCGCCCGGAGGTGAAAGTTATGTCGGCTGTTTTCCCGGCGAGGTGCCAAAGTCGTCTCGTGCTCGGGAGCAAATTAGCAAGTGTTGGCACCGCAGCCTGGCATTTTCAAAGTGTTGCTACCCAAAGTTTTTACTTTATTTTATTTCATTTTTTTTTTTTTCATTGTTAAAAAAAATAATAAAACCTGGATGGTTTTTCTTCTTTGTAGCCAGTCAGTGGGAAGTTGTGCATCCTTGTTTGAACATGTCTGCAGTTTGTTCACTTGTTGGAGACTCTGTGTGTGTATGTGTGTGTGTGTGTGTGTGTGTGTCGGTTTGGTTGCTCGGCCCCCTTTGCATTCCAGGAAATACCAATATAAACTGTTATTTTTTCCCCCTGCAGCGCCTCCCAGGATGGTGAGAGTCGGCCGCCGACTCGTATTATTACAGAGAAACTGCGTCGCATCTTTTTAGAACAAGTAACATGTTGGTTTTGTTGCCATTGCGCTCGGCTCCCGGCCGCAGGCATGCAAACGCCGGGCCGTAAATCCCCGTCGGCTCCACCAGAGAAAGCCGCCGCCGCCGCCTCTCCGTGAAACCAAATGAGTTTTTTCGGTGTTTTTAGCCGCGGCGACGTTTTCTGTCACCACTCGTTTTTTGTTTTTTTTCTCCTCCCTTTATGACCGCTTTGTCAAATCCCGACATTCTGAGGTCGTCTCAAATGTCAATGTTTGTTCCTGCGCCTTTTGTCCGGCGTACAATGACCCGGCCCACCAAGTCGCGGGAAATGTTTGTTCTGTTTTCTTGTTTGTTTGCTATTTTCTAAACGACCTTGTTTCCTCATCAGTGCCCGGGTGGGTGGATTTTTTTTTTTTTTTAGCCGTTTCTGTGTGGTTGGGCCTTGTTGGGTTTTTATTTTAATGGAAGTCCTGGGAAACTGGTAGAATCAGAAAACTTCACTTTTCTTGTACCTTGTAGACAGGAAATTGCATTTTCTTTTTCTTATCGCCATTTGTTTTACACCATCTTGCGTGTGTGACGTTTGTCGATTTGACCTTATCTCTAAAAAACAATACACAATAAATGTCAGGCGTGAGCAAACTAGTGCTGGTTTCCAGGTTTTGCCTCTTTTGTAGCTGCAGTCGCTCCACATTTTCAGATAAATGTGCGTCCACTCCCGCCATGCTGCTCGGCAGCATTTTCTTCTTTCAGTTTCTGACCTTTTCCGTACCTGCATTAGGAAGTGGCTCGACGTCGCTCCGCAACATCAGCGCCGACGTTCTTCAGGCTTTCCGATTGGCCAACTTGTCCTGACCATCAGAGGCAACATCGCCACCTTTTGGCTGGAGGTGCACTTGACGCCACGTGTGGATGAGACGAATTTCAAATGCCGTCGGCGGGTGGAGGGATTGTTTTTTTATCACCACCAGCTGGTTGTGCTTGTGTACCTGGTCTGAGCGGAGCTGATGACCAAGCAGGCTGTGACACTCGTAACAAGGCCGTTATTTGTTTTTGAAACCTACGTGGCACACGGGCCGTAATCAGGAAATAATTTGCAGTTGCACAGTGGAAAACATTGAAATCTTTCACCACCTGATGGCCGCCCTTCCGCCTTCGCTCCTTCGCCTTTCGTTGCCGTCGCGACCCTGTAATTATGCTCATTCTCGCACTTTGAAGCCGCATTCTTGAAATCCCGTAATTTTCCCTGGGTTCTTTCCACTCGAGAGTTTTGAAAGAAGAAAAAGAAAAAGTAACTTCACACATCCACCCTGCAGCTCTTAAAATATACCTGCTTGGGTTTGAACCAGTGGCTGTGACACGGATACCTGAGCCCCAGGCTGCGAATGCTGCCAGGAGAAGTGACTTGAGAGTGTGTGTGTGTGTGTGTATGTGTGTGTGTGTTTGGTTACAGCTATAATTAAGAATCCAGCGAGCCCGAGGCACTCCGTGTCCCGGTGCTCCGCTGGGTCCGGGGGCCTCGCCGCCGCTTATTAAAGCTGGAAGCGCTGATGGAGATGCGGCTTGTTTGTTTGCTCACCCTCGCTGGTGGCAGGCGGCCCAGTCCGCTCGGTGGGGGGGGAGGGGGGCAGGAAGGGCAGGAGGGCCAAGCGGGTTTCCGGAGCGATGGCAGTCGCCGTCGTGGTCTCTCTCTCCTCTGCCCTTCCGGCCGACTCGGACACGTGAGTGGCTGCCGCCACGTGCGGCTTCCTGCCGGCTAATTGCTGAGGTGGTGCTGCGGCCTGTTAATTGTCCTCAGATGGAGCTGATACAGAGTGCGTCTCCTCCCACCAGGCCTCAGCTGGATGAGGATATTGAGGAGTGGTGGGAGGAGGGGTGTTTCCCATTATGGGAAAACCATTCAGATTAACGAGTGGTTGTTTTTTTTGAGGGGCGTTAACCTGGCCGTGGCCCCTCCCAGCCCGTCTGGCACTCTAGTTCACCCTGTTAAACTGAGCGGAGTTTTTTTTTTAACGCTAACTCACACTCGAGAAAACCAAATTATTGCCTTAGTCCGATTATAGCTGTGTTTCCATTACCCCGAAAACTGCGCGAAACCTAAACATTGCAATAAAAAACTTGTCATGGAAACACGTAAACTTGGAAAAACCTCTCAAATAAGGCTTTTTATGCTCTCATGAGGTGGTTTTTCAGACGTTTTGACCGGTACGGACATTACACCGGTGTTGTACCGCGCTTCTGTTTTTTTGTTATTGTGCGACGACGGAGGTGAACCGGTAATTAACACGCTGAAAAGACTCATATCACCCCCTAGTGTTGGGGAGGAGGACACGTTCTTGTCAATAATCTGATTTTCTCAGCTGCATGCAACTGATTAGACGAGGAAACCGAATTTTGAGCATTGCTCAAAAGCCGTGCTTGTAAACGTAGTCAGTGTTTCCCACATGGTTTCTGGAGACTATTTTGTATATATTTAATTCAAGTGTGTCAACCTGGTGAACTTTGAGCACCAAAATATGACATTTCAGTTCATAGGAAACCTTAACGATATTGAAGTTGATGCCACAACAGAAGAGTCATGCAAGATGTTGTTATATGAAACATTTTTTTGAAAAGATGAAAACAAAAGCACAATGCTCAGCTTGTTAATGATTCAGTTCTCTCTCTGTGGGCGCCATAGTCTGGCTACTGTATGGGAAGCACTGCAAACTTTCCCTTTAACTACACCAGACGTGTTTGCACCCGGCAGCAGTGTGGACGGACGATTTAAAAGAGGGCGTTTCAAATGCACAAAGATGATGTTTATCCGGCCCGTCCAGCCCCACGGGAGACTGCCCCCCCCAGTCCCCCCGCTTCTTTCTTCTTCCCTGAATGCACCGAGCGCGGCGTCGGGTTCCGCCGTTTGTGGGGCGACCATAAAAGCCTTCGGTTCCCTTCAAAGAGGGCGGGAGTAAAGAGCCGAGTGTCCGGGGGGCAGCGTTGACTGGCTGTACTTGTGAAAGAGACGAGTCATCGCCGCTCGGGTATCGGAGGTCAGGCCGGTGAGCGTGGAGCCGGCTCGCCGCGGGGCTCCGGCCTCTCACCCACATCCTTTTCATCGGCCGTCACGGCTCTTCTTTTTTTTCTGAAAGCGACCGTCCCCTGCACTCATCCCGCTCGCTGTCTCCCCATCAGTCCTCCTCCTCCTCTACCTCCCTCTCATCTCCAGCTCTCTAGTCTCTCCGTTGCATCGAGTTGCACTGATTTTTGTAGAATTTACTGTCTGTTTCATTTGCCACTTCGGTCAGTGTTATTTTTAAAAACGCCAAGCGTCGAGCTCCCGCGGGTTTTTGTTCTTCCAGTCTGAGCCGCTTCTTTTTCCTCGTTCAGATACCACCCCCCCCACCTTGTACCTCACGCTGATCTGAGGATAGCATCAGATTTAGCACTCGCACTGATACGAGTGCCAATTCAAAAGACCTACAGGCATTTTTTATTAGCGGCGAAGCTCAAACAATCTGTCGCGCTTTGATCTCCAGCAGGCAGAGGGGTCCTGCTGGCTGAGGTGCGACATTAGCACAACAGAGCGCCTCGCAGCAGCTTGCCAGGTATGAGAGGGAGCAGCAGAAAGCCAAACAGAGAGAGAGAGAAAGAAAGAAAGAAAGAAAGAAAGAAAAAACACCCGTGCGGGAGTTTTTTCCTTCACTTTGGCTGTCAGGGTTTGAGAGACGCAGAGATTTCAGCCTTTTTTTACCTCCTCGTTCCTGCACCAAGAAGCGCCGCTCCTGGATTGCGATTGATTCCTATTAACACGGAGCAGCTTCGCCTTCAACATTTTGATAGCAACAAAAATAGTCAGTCAGTTTTTTTCCATTCACTGTTTCCTTTTGTCTGATGGAGGCATCTTCAGACTCTGCTACAGTCACTGGTGACATGCAGTGAACCTTCTTAATGGCTTTTCGTGACAGATAGATGTACAAAAATTTGCCCTTTTTTTAAAAAAAAATTTTGGATGCCTTTCAAAAGTATATAGGAAAACGAATGTACAGCTTTTGGCAGGAAATGACAACGTGGGTAGCGAAAATAGAGCGACTTCCTCCACTAGCGATGCCTAACGGTGCTCTTGCAACAGACCATTTGCTCCGTAACCACACTGACGCATCACTTGTGAACACACTTGTTCACACAAGTGACTAAACGGTAAAAAGGGCCTGACGGCCACTCAGCTCATTCGGATACATGGACGCCTGCCAGAGTCCAAGATGGCGGCCCATTCATTTCAATGAAGTTACTCACCCAGTGCATATGCCGAAAACGTTTTTGACTTCTGCATTAATTGGCCCATAGACCATGCGCAGTAGTGTCACATCCCATCGTGCCTCTGTCACTCACATGATCTGTTTCTGCTCAAAGGTCTTTAGAGTCTGCAGGACCTGAAATTGGGAGGAGGAGGAAGAGGAGCAGAACCGTTTCGATGCGTCTTTGACGTCAAACTGCAAAATTTGGGCGGAGCCTCACAGCATCGAGCGCGTGGCCAAACATGTTGTCGCCTCAACTAGTTTTTAAAAGACAAATATTTTTTTTTTTCCTCCCAGGGCCGTCTTCCAGTCGTGTGTTTGGTGTGTGGCCTTATTCAAAAATCAATACTTTCAGCTCTGGCGTCTATCTGATGATATGAAAGGGGCTAAATGTGAGGATTATCATCTATCGTTTTTATTAAAAGAAAATAAAGACACAAAGCTTCCATTAAATCGCCGACTTATCAGCTTTAAAAAATCTGTCATTTCATCTCTATTCAGGCGCCTACACACACACACAGACACACACACACACACACTCACTCGCAGTCCAAGGTTGGCCCCTTTCTGATGCTTTGCAATTTTACCAACACATTCTGGATTTGCTCTGCTTTTTTATTTTCAGACCACAGAGGATTTACACTTTGATCAAAATGGGCCCTGGGCTTTTTTCCCCCTCCGCTGTGTCGGGAGCTGCGCTGCTGGAAAATAGGAGGGTGGGGAAGTTTCCCCTCTCACTCCCCGCAGGTCAACAACAGCAAACTGCATGCCGAGGCCTAAACAGCCACAAAGGTTACACTAACGACCCCGAGAGGAATCTATTTGCTTTTAATGTTTTGCCTTTTCATTTGTTTAGTTTTTTATGTGGTGCCGCCGTGTTCTCTGTATTATCTCGGAGGACAGCATTCAGCTCCCCGCCTGCTCTCCGGCTGCTCTCTGGCTGCTCCCTTGCTGCTCTCTGGCTGCGTGATTGAGAGCTAATGTGATTTCCGCTGTCTGTCCTTGGGCTGCTGCTTTTTTTCCTCCTTCCTCTTCCAAATGACATATTCAGTCCCTGGTAAAGCGCGGCAGATAGTTATCGTCGGCGGGGGTCCATTTGTCTGCTTAATTACTGCAACATGCACGCATGAAGTGGGTCCGCCCCTGCACCCCTGGGGGGAAAAAAAAGAGTGGCGGGAATGGTTTTTAACTCTTCTCCAAACGGTCAAACCATCGGTTTTCTCAAAAGACTCGCGACCCTGAGTTTTATTTCTGCGCACAGATTTTTTTTTTTTGGTTCGTGTCTTCCCACCCCGGGGTCATGTGATCCCCCATCCAGGTCAGTGGCTTCTAATGAGGCGGACACAAAACCTTCCCCGACACCGCCGCCACTGACTGCACCATTCTCCCTCCCCCCCCACACACACACACGCAGGCAAGCTGGACAAATTGGGCACAAATAAGACGCATCAATACTCAATTAGGGGAACGGCTCATCACTCATGCCTGAGAAATGCGCCTGGTGACGTTTGCGCCAGAGAATCGACAGGAAGCGAGAATTTACTGCAGCCCTGAACACACACAGACGCACACACACACACACACACACACACACACACACACACACACACACACACACACACAGACTGGAGGGAGGTGAGGCAAACATTTCATTTCCGTCTAATGTTTAACGATGGCTTATACGAGTGTGTAAATTCACCCCTCTGATGTTTGGCCCCTCCCCCTCTAGTTTTTTTTTCTCTTTTGCTGTAAAACTGCAGTGATTTAACAGGTCGCTCCAGCTCATTTTCCTCCACCGCAGCGCTGAGAAATGACTGAGGAACTGGAAAACACTCCTGGGTGTGTTTACTCCCGGGTTGCACCTGATTTAGTGCAGCCATTTTTTTTTTTTTGTTTTGCTTTGTGTGTTTTGTTTTCTACCGCATTGCATCGAAACTTTTCCTGCTGAGGAGGAAGAAGTAGTAGAAGATGAAGGTCGTGTTTATCAGCCCGCCTCCAAAGTCACGGCTCTGATTGAGGAACCTCCTTCAAGTGTTTTAGGCTGTGAATGGCTGAGTGAAGGTACTGAGTAGTTTGCCGGTGCGTCGCGGAGCGGAGCGGCGTTCCCATGACTGGAATGATCCGGTGTGTCAGGAAGACGCAGCTTTGGAAGACTTCCCAGTGCGCTCGGGTTCAAGGCTGCTGTCAGCTGAGAAATTCCACGCTGGGCCGAGTCATCGGGCCTGTAGGTCGCCGGCGTGTCCACTTCACTTCGCTCCAGTCGAGTTCGGGCTGCTTTCTTTTCTCTTTTTTTCTTCCTCCTCCGTCAAACTGAAACGCCGCACATGTGACCCCCCATTCCAGTCTGCGTCCGTCCCAAATTCTGCATCTCCACCGGGATTTCTCCTCTCTCTCTCACTCTCTCTCTCTCTCTCTCTCTCTCTCTCTCTCTCTCTCTCTCTACGGCCGCAGCCAGACCCCAAGTGTTGTGAAAGTCTGTTTATAAAGTCAATCCCAGCGCCGTGACCCCGTCGTTCCCACGCTTACTGTGTCCTTCTCAGGCCCCCATCACCCGCCCCCTGCACTGTCACCCCCCTCCCACCTCCTCTCAGCATCACGTGTACGCCCACCCGTGCAAAGATGGGCGGAAGGCTGAAGATGTGGAGGCCTGGTTTTGTGCTCCTCCTCCTCCTCCTCCTCCTCCTCCTGAAGGCACAAAACTTCTAGGGCCAATTTAGATGCAGCTGATGTGTCCTGGCACCGGCCGGCCGTGGAGCTCCTTCACATTGATCCTGGCCTGAGGGTGGCAGAGACCCTCCACCGTTACACCCCATCCCCCCCCCCCACCCCCCACTCCCTTTTGTTTCTTCCGCTAGTTGTTTTTTCCCCCCTCCTCCCTCCTCCCTCGCCTGTTTTCTCTGCGCCACCCAGAAGCGAGCGCTCGGACAAAAAAACAAAGCAAAACTCACACAAAACGTTGTTTTTCTGCCCGGGCGCCAGTTATTTTTCCATCGTTATTTCCCAGAAAACAAAACAAAAAAATGCGCGGCGAATCAATAATACATGTTTCTGCAAAAGAAGAACTTTCGCCTTCTGGTTTATTTAGGAACCGAAAAAAAGAAAAATACAAAAGAAAAATGTGGAGTTCAAGGAAAGTTTTCACGCCGTGTCAGAACTTCAGCCAGAGCTGCTCCGCTGCTACACACATTCTGTTGTTCTCCTCCTCTGTTAACGTAAGCCGGAGTCGGCGTAAACTAAGAAGGAGGCTCCGATAGAGCAGCGTTCCTTGGGAGGCTGTGCTGGTGCTGGTGCTGGTGCTGGTGTTGGTGTGAGACCGCCGAGCCTCCCCGCAGGCCCCAGACGGAGAAGCGCTGTTGCTTCGACGTCGTGGCGGCGCCCGTTTCCACGGCAACGGAAGCAGGTGAGGGCACGACAGGAAGGAGCGGAAGAGACTCAGCTGGTTGAAGACGGCGCAAAGAACAAGGTCACTGCACTCGGAAGTCTGCAGAGTTTAAACAGGGCGGCGAGGCACCTGGTGTCACAGAGTCCCGTGTGTGCGTGTGTGTGTGTGTGTGTGTGTGTGTGTGTGTGTGTGTGTGTGTGTGTGTGTGTGTGTGTGTGTGTGTGTGTGTGTGTGTGTGTGTGTGTGTGTAAACACCCCACCGCAGGATTTTCCCGCCTTGGAGTCACGGAGGTGCACGTGTTGCAGAAAAGCGCCCACACTTCATTCCGCAGACCACCCCGACTGTTCGCCCTCAACCAAACCCCCACTCCCCCCCTTTTTTTTTTCATGTGTGCGTGCGTGCGTGCGTGTGTTCATACGGAGAGATCTGCCACTAATGAGAGGACCTGAGGTGGCGGCGGCGGCGGCAGCAGCAGCAGCAGGGACCAGCTGGCAGCCAGCAGTGAGGTTTCCTCTGTCGAGACGCTGCGTTTCAGTTCTGCATATTTGCTGTCAGCTGCCACTCACCGTTTCAAACCGCCGTTACAGGAGCAGCTCTGACTTCTAAGGAGAAGGAGAAAAAAAAAGAGCTGTGGGAAAAAAAAAAATCTGCTCAGCACTCATTTGAAATGAATTTCAAATGAATAAAAATACCATTTATTTATTTATTTGTTTGTTTGTTTATTTATGCATTCAATATGGACTCCAGCTGAGCATGCTTCACGATACCAAAGAAGCTGAAGAGCTACAGAGAATAGTATATTTAACCCTGTGTTTATAGCTGCCCAGCAAAAACACTCAATTGTGGTTTATTAATTAATGAATTAATTAATTTATTCATCTTGGACTCCAGTCTTGCATGCTTCACGATCCCAAAGAAGCTGAAGCGCTGCAGAACGTATTTAGCCCCGTGTTTACAGCCACCAAACAAAAACACCCAATTGTGGCTTCCTTTTCAAACCGATGCCGTGTTGGACCTTCCACATGTTTGGTAGACGGCCAACAAAAAAGTAGGAGACAAACACACGTGGCTGGAAGTGTTGTCACTGAAGCGGGTCAGGCTCCAGTGGTGTATGTGACATCACAAAGGGCTGATTGACAGAACAGAGTGTTTGAGCATGCACATTCTCGAAAGGGGCGCTGAGCAACTGAAGTAAAGGAGGAAGTTTTCTCATGTGGTCCGACTGGAGTGTTACGCCGATGATTCTGTTCGGCTGTTTTTGGGTCCTTTGAAAAGGTCCAGTCGCCACAAACGCATCAACAACACAATGTTTTCAGTTTAATTACAGTGCAGTGTTGACGCCAGCCGTCCATCCGTCCGTCCGCGCCGCTCCGACTTCCCCGGCTGAGATGCGGCTGAAGTGCCGGTGCTCGTTATGGTGCTGCATAATTGATAGCTCGGGCAATTAGCGCAACGTCTGAAGTTCCACAGTGTTGTTATTTGAGGGGGGATTAACAAAGCCGAACGTGAGCGCAGCCTGCTGGAAGGCAGTCGGATGGCTACGGGCCGCTCTTATTGGATTTGTCTGTTTTTAACGCGGCTAATTGGCGAAGAGGGGCCACAGAGGGCATGTTCGGGGGTTCATATGTAGTTTCAAGTCAGTTTTATTTTGCTGTTCATCATCTCGGGGCAGATTTGTTGACTTAAAATGCCGTATTTAATTAAAAGACCGCATTTGAAAAAAAGAAATCCAAGTCGAGTTCAAACGTTCCTGCCATTTAAAACCATCTTCTTCTTGCTTTTTTTTCCAGGTTCCCAGGCTGACTGAGTGCCTTTGAGGAGCGCCAGCCTTCCACTCCGAGACAGCCCAGATCTGGAGGCTCCTTTTTTCCCTTATAGCCTCCTTCTACTTTGAACTCCGTCTTTGTGCGTTCAAAAAAAAAAAAACAAACCCCAGCCCAGTCAGTCACTCGCTCGGCCGCCATGCCCATCCTCAAGCAGCTGGTGTCCGGCGCTAACGCCAAGCGCCGCTCCCGCATGGACCTGACCCGGGAGATGATCAGCGCCCCGCTGGGCGACTTCCGCCACACCATGCACGTGGGCCGCAGCGGCGACGCCTTCGGCGACACCTCCTTCCTGGCCACGCGCTCGGGGGAGCCGCCCGAGAGCGCCTCCTACCCCAGCTCGCCACGGCCCAGCCTGCTGTCGCGCACCTTCCGGAGCAGCAAGCGCTCGCAGTCGGTGACCCGGGTGGACCAGCAGCTGCTGACGCCCTCCGGCTCCGCCCCCTACGTGAAGAACGCCATGTCGCTGCCCTTCCTGGGCGACGGGGACGCTGCCGCTGCCTCGCTAACCGCCAGCCTGACCTCCAGCCCCTGTAAGACGCACGAGCTGGACGAGCTGGACGGCGGCGGTGGCGGCGCCCGCTTCCTGGAGCTGCAGGAGAGGAGCTTCGGCGAGCTGACAGAGCTGCCCGAGAGCTCCAACCACGTCCACCACCACGGCGGCGGAATGAAGCACGCCGAGTCGGTCATGTCCTTCCACGTGGACCTGGGCCCGTCCATGCTGGGCGACATCCTGGGGGTGATGGAGAAGGAGGACGACGACCTGGGCTACGAGGAGGGCAAGAGCAGCGAGGGCCACGCCGAGGAGGAGGAAGAGGAGAAGGAGGAAGAAGAAGAAGAGGAAGGGGCTGCGAAAATGGCTGAGCTGCAGTTGCGGGGCGGCTCGGCCCGTCCCCCCGCCACCCCCGCCCAGCCGGGCCGCGAGGAGGAAGAGGAGGAAGAGGAAGAGGAGCTCGGGCCCGCCCGGCGCCCGCAGCTCCTGGACGACAGCTGCTCCGTCTCCAGCTGCGGCTCGGCACCGCCGCCGCCGGATGACAAGCTGGCGGGCGGCCAGACATACGTCGGCGACACGGACAGCGCCACCTTCAGCGCACCGCCGCCGGAGGAGGAGGAGGAGGAGAGGGAGGAGGAGCAGCAGCAGCAGGAGGAGGAGGAGGAGGAGAGCCACTTCTCCTCCTTCCTGGAGGACGAAGACGACGAGATCCGCGTGTGAGATTTGATGAGATGAGAATTAATAAGTGAATAAATAAGTGCTAAAGTTGGAGGGAGGGAGTGAGGGATGGATGAGGGAGGGTTGGCGGGTGGGAAGAAAGGAGTGAGAGGAGTGAGTCCCCGGACGGATGTGCACTTGAAGTGTGAGCGACTTTGACTCTGACAATGGAAGGCGGCGGCGACGGCGGCCCGAACCTCCGTGTTGTCGGCGGAGCCTTGTCCTCCCGCTGCCTCGCTGCCACTCCAGCCGTCAAATCCAGTCTCGTCCGGTTTGAAGCGACGCCGACACGGACAGGCGGCCGCTTTTTTTATTGTTTTTGAGGGGGCGAAAAAAGAGACATGGGACATTCCAGAAGTTGGTGGTGGTGATGGGGGGGGGGGGTGATGGGGCAGGGGGGGGACGAAAAAGAAAAAAAAAAAACACTTTCCATCACTAAAATCCTGCTTCACGCTTTCTCTCGCCTGATGTGTCACATGAGCTCTTTTCTTCTCGTCTGATTGGCCTCTTTTCTTTTCTTTTTTTTTTTTTCTAGTTGGACTGAACTGCAGACATAAGCCCCCCGACACCCCCCCTCCCTCACCCCCTCCCCCAACCCGGGGTCACTGCTGTGGCTTCTTCTCACAGTTTGTGTTTGGCTTCAGACTGAACCTCCCCTCATTCAGCCGCCGTGCTGTAGATTTTTTCACCCTTACGCAACTCAGGGTCCTTCTGATGCACCCCCCGCCCCCCAAACTCCAACCAAAAACTCTCTTGTGTTTCTAAATTTTCTCGGCGTGAGCTTTCGAGAGCAGCAGCAGCAGCAGCAGCAGCAGCAGCAGCAGCAGGTGGTTTTTTTTGGTCTGGTCTTATTTCGTTGTTTCAAGCGGATCCCTGCGCTGCTGCAGGAAGTGGCTGCACACCACACAGCGTCCGTTAGGTCCCTGCGCCTGCGTTGAAGCCGCAAGGCGTTTTAAAAAAAAACAAACACTTCCTCCCTCCCTCCCTCTCTTCCTTCCTTCCTTCCTTCCTTCATTGTTTTCCTCTGCAGACGTGAGCGGCTGCAGCCTGAACCGTATTGACTCTCGTTAGTCCCGCCTTAATGTACGTAACGTGAAGACAATTAGCACCAGCGCTCACGGAGCAGCGCTGCAGGCCAACTGAGATGTTGTAGCGTTGGAAAGGGAAAAAAAAAAGAAGAGGAAAATAAAATCAGCGCACCGACAGGCATAATTAGAGCAGACACTACGGCTAATTGCTGTTTATTCTTGTATTTTTGTTCTTGGCATCTTAAGAGAAATATTTGCCGTGTCTTTTTTTTTTTCTCCCTCTGTGGGTGAAAGTGGGCCAGGCTGCCGCAGCGACGGGGCGGCGTCGCCACCACCACCAGCGCTGCCGTCGCCACCACCACCAGCGCTGCCGTCGCCGCCACCGCCGCCTCTGCCTCGCTTTAAAGAAAGGAAGCGGGGAGCTGTTTTTAATGCAAGTTGCGTGGCGGTTGCAGCTCCACTGTATCTCTTGCATCATTAAGAGCCGCGGCCCCGCGATGCACCGAGGCACAGTTGCGCCGATTGATTCCCCTGCCTTAACTGAAGCTGACATGCGTGCCAAATCATAATTTCAGAGCCAAAAAAAAGAAAGAGGAGAAGAAGGAGAAGAAGAAGGAGAGGGTTAAAAAAAAAAACCCATTGCTGCCGTTGGTGATGTTCACTTCAGGGAGGGTTTGTCAGATCTGATCAGGGGGCCGACTTCACTCTCGGCTCCTATAGGTTAGAAAAATGATACAGAGGGAAGGCTTGGAAGGAGATGAGAGAATAGAACTGCATTAACTAGATTTATAAGTCTTTTCAATAATTCAAACACTACATAATATATTCAGGTGATTTCTAATAATTCTCTGTGAATTGGGGGGGGTGTCGGGTGTCCTTGTGCCCTTAAATGTGTCACACTGTCCGTTCTGCCTTACTGGTGTCTACTTCACTGCTCCTTGTATTTTCCAGAATAACCTCTATTTTTCAATAAAAGAAACTTGAACATTTCCTTTTTTTTCCTCTCTTTTTTGTAAAAAAAATAATAATAAATAAAGAATACTCTCTCAGTGGCACTTTTTTGTTGCCCGGGGTGGTGGCAGTGGTGCTTGGTGGGGGGGCTGACGAGATGGTTCTCAATCAGCAGCATTAGCGGAGGAATTCCTCAAGCACCTCCTCCGTTTCCTGTTGCCGCCTGTTAGATCTCCCAGCGCAGGGAGGAAGGGAGGAAGGAAGGGAGGAAGCAATCGAGGCCGAGTTGAACTGGAGTGTTCGCTGTGAATGAACTGATGACTCGTGTGTGTGTGTGTGTGTGTGTGTGTGTGTGTGTGTGTGTGTGTGTGTGTGTGTGTGTGTGTGTGTGTGTGTGTGTGTGTGTGTGTGTGTGTGAGAGGGCGATGCAGGGAGGTGGTGACTCTGCAGCCCAGTCCGCTCGTCATTGTGTCGACCGCACTTCGGCTCCTCCAGGCTCTCTGCTGCCCTCTAGGGGCGTTTGGGCGGTTCACGTCCGAGTTCGACGCAAAATACCAAACAAAACCAAAAAAAAAAAAAAAAAAAAAAAAAAAAAAATCAACAGGAACAGCCCCTGTTCCGACTCCCTCAATCCAATTTCTCACCTCTGACGTCCCGAGATGTTAAATCTCCTTCCACTTCGGGCTGCTCGGCCGCCGCAGGACTGGAGCGAAGTCATTATTCTTGCAAAAAAAAGAAAAAAAAAAAGAAGCCAGGCCACTTATATTGATTGTCATGGTCAATACAAACCATGGGGGTATTGATTTCGACGCTGTATGAAGTCATTACTCTTTCTTTTTTTTTTTTAAAGGAATTGTTTGGCTCTTTCTTTTCTTTTCTTTTTTTATCTTGTTTCTGTCTCGTGTAGATGGAAGGAACAAATCCTCGCCAGCCCTTCCTTGTTTTCCCCCACTTTCTTATTTCCCCTTAAATCCCTTTCTTTTCAAACTGAGCCGCTCACTGCGCTTCCTCTCCTGCGGCTCAGCCACACCAGCAGGGGTCCAAAAAAAAAAAATCTTGTTACACACTGCCATCTAGTGGTGGTTGGAGGAACTACCCTGGCGAATGGGCGTGTCTCCTTCCCCCTAGATTGGATGACTTGACTTGCGGCCCAATAAATCCAAGAGTAATTGATTAATTGATGAGCCATTTTATTTTGTCCATAATTCACAACTTTTCTAAGTAGCTTTTTTTTTATTTTATTGAGAGCGTGAGAGAGTGAAAAAAAAAAAATCCTCATGGTGATGTCATTTGAAATCATCAGGGTGATTTAAGGGGGCAGGTTGCGAACACAACTGTTTAAATAGTCCTGCCCCCCCCCCCCCCCCAACCCCTAAACCTGATACTAGAGGACGGCAGATTTGTTCAGGAGGCTTCACACACACACACACACACACACACACACACACACTCACTCATTGTAATCCGAGTCTGCCCTGCAGCTGTTGCTCTGTCTCCAACATACTTTCTCACACGCCTCTGAAAGGCTGTCGCATGTCATTTCCCCTTTGCTGCCCAACTCGACTTTGAAAAATCTTATTCCGTTACACGATCCGCCAATGGGAGGCGCTCACCGCCCTCAGGTTTTTGTTGTTTTTGTTTTTGTTTTTTCTTATTCTTCTTCTTGATTTTTATTATGTCAGGATCCTGGGCTCCTGCAACCGACACGGCGCCTTTTTCGACCAAATTCCATCAGCAGGCTGTGCAGCTCCTCCAGCCGCAATCTGGAAGCTATTAAACAACCTGCCGGTTGGAGGGGAGGGGGAAGTGTGTGTGTGTGTGTGTGTGTGTGTGTGTGTGTGTGTGTGTGTGTGTGTGTGTGTGCAGGGAGAAGGAGGGAAGTTTGAAAAAAAGTTGGGGGTGGGGGAGAAAAGAAGCAGAATGCGAAACGCTTCGTGCACAGACTGCTTGTCTCCACCCACAGTCACGACGGAGCCGCCTCCACTCCAGAGACCACTCCCCTTCTGACCACGCCCCATGCACATACAGCATTTTTTCTTTCATGTTTGCAGGGGTACTTCTTTTCTCTTTTTTGGGGGGGGCAAACCCCCCCACACCAACCCACCCGCCGCCCCCTTTTTTTATGGGTCGTAAACAAACAGCCGGTTCTGCTGTGTAACTCTGGGTAGAAGGGGTGGGGCTGGAGGGGGTGGTGTGTGTGTGTTGTGTGTGTGGAGATGTTTGGGAGCCCGATGGTCCAGAAAGCCCCAAATGTGCCGTTTTGTGCTTTGCCGAAGCGAGACAAACTGGACGGCGTCCAGACATCTTTTCCCATGGCGGGAGACACATATCAGGCCAAATGTATGTGCAGCATCTGGACGGAGGGGTGGGGGAGGGTGGAGGGGGGGGGTGTAGCGCTGGTGGGCGTGGCCCCGCCCATCAGGAAGATGTATGGGACACGAGGCAGCCGCCCCGAGAGCTGCTGGATAACCTTGCAGAGCAGCTGCGTCTCTCAGATTTCAGCGCCGACGCATCTCGTCCGTCTTGACGGCCTCGCGTTTCTTCAGCCGGTCCTAATCTGTCAGTGGGGGGGTTCGGTTGACCAATCAGCTCCCTGTAAGGATAAAGAGGTCCGGGTGTACTGGAGCGAGACTGGCAGCTAATCACCCACCCGTTTAGTAAGTCTCAGCATCCCGGGTAGCCGCTCAAATCTGATTGGCCCATCCCCAACATGATTGGTTCACCCCATTTATCACCTTGCAAACAACTTTTTTCAAAACTATCCTTTTGGCTCCTCACCAGATGCACGCGTGAGATAAAGCCGGAGGATTGAAAGGAAACATTCTTGGTGCCAGGTTACGAGTGTGAGGCGAAGCAGAGCGAAGCGCAGCTCGCTGCTAAGAAACAGCATCAGTCATCCCGCTGCAGCCTCCGCGTCCTCCCCGACTCCATTTATTTTCCCTCCCCGCCCCAACATCTGCCTTCACTCGGACCAATCAAACGCAGAGGATGACAGCTCAACGGACACTTGTTATCATTAGGAATTCCTTTCCCTTAAAGTCTCCTCTGCATCGGGCTGGGTTGCTGCAGGAGAGGCGGCGGAGGTGAAGCTGCGGATATTGGCGTTAGCAGGAGCGGCAAACGTAAACATTCCAGTACCCGCCGGTGACCCGGTGACCCCTGAACCCCGCCAGCCGCAGGAGACCACACACACACACTCACACACGCGCGGTGGGAGGGGGAGGGAGGATGGCGAGGCTTCTCCGGTGTCCTCGACTTGAAGAGCTTCAGATGCCTTCGTTGAAATCCCAGGGCTGTCCCTCCCAACGCTCCCAGCGCTCCGTCAACTCCTACATTTCAGCTTTTTTTTCCTTTACGCATTCGTCAAAACGTGGGTAAAGCCTTTCTTGGAAGGAGTTTTCCCAGAGAGGCGCGCTTAGGTGCCCACGGTGTTGAAGCCTGACTGCTGATAACGGCGGGTTTTTATGTAATCCAACTGCTTTACGCATGACGGCTTCACGTGCGTGCCCGTGTTCTGGTTTTATTTTTATTTATTTAAAAAAAAAAAAAAAAAAACAGCAGTGCCGTCGGCATCGCAAGTGTGCACAGCGGAAGCCTGAAGAGAGCAAGAAATGCATCACGCCGACGCCTCAGCTGCAAGATTTTGAACCGACACAACCTGTTGGAAAATAAATTCCAGAGCTGGTTTGTGCTGTTTGGTATTCTAAATGGCATCCATGTATGTTTTTTTTTCTAGTTTATTTTTTTTTCTTCTGTTTTTTTTTTTTTTTTTTGCACAGCAGAACATTTATATGAACATTTTCAGGTGCTTCAGAGTGCATCAGGAACCTGCAGGAGCAGTGAGGAGAACACGCAGGTGGTGATGGATGGAAGCCAGAGACCTCGGAATGAGACGTTCACTGCCCCTAAAAAACAGAGTAAAAATAGCTTTAGCTTCTTGATAGTAGACCCAAATTGCTAACACAATGAACTAAACCCTCTATCAAATGAGGAACAGTCGCCATAGAATTGTCAACAGTTAGTCTGCGGCTGCACAGCCTGAACATTTCTCAACTTTTTTTGTTTCCCCCAGCTTCCGCAGCAACGCCCCCTCCCCCTCCCAACCCCCAGATGTTCCGCCCAGTTTTTTTTTTTCACCTTTTTTTTTGCAGCCGGAACACGAGGGACTCGTTCCTGCCATCAGCGCAGGAACAATGATTCATCCACCCCAAACGTTTCCATTCTCTCCCTCCTCTGTCTGCGAGCTGCTCCCATGTGTTTGCTGGGGGGAGGCGGGGGATGGGGGGCGGCGGTGGTGGTGGGGGGGGTGGAACTCCTGCAGCCAACAGCGTCCCCAGGAGGTCTGGCCCTGCCTGGCCCTGCCTGGCCTGGCCTGCCCTGCACTCAGCCATGACCACAGAGGATGGGACGGGTGGGGGTGGGCTAACAGTGCTGTTCCCAACCCCCTCTTCCTCCCTCCTTCTTCTTCTCCTTCTGTCAACGGCTACTTCCTGTCTTTGGGCCCGTCCGCGGCTGATTGACGTTAGAGGAGGAGGAAGGGGGGAGGGGCTCACCGAGACTCTCTGCTCCTCTGAACCCCGCCCACTTTTTTACGTGGAGGTGAAGAGTCGTTCGAGTCCATCCTAAGAGGATCTCTCTCAAGCCCCCAGCTTGGAGCGACTCCCAGGGCTGTTGTATTTTTTTATATTTTTTTTTACTAAACCAAATCCGGCTGTTGTTGGACTCAAAGTCCTGACTTGCATCATCGTTGGGTGTTCCTCTGGATTATTTAAAGGGCGGTTTCATTGCAGCAACAGTTTGATTACACATCCGCCCTCTCTTTATTATGACGGAGTTTGATGGAACTTCACTTGTGCAGCTCAAAGAGCCAAAACAGATGCTTTTTTGAAAGGAAAAAAAAAAAAAATCCCCATTAATAGCGTCCAAAAATCACAGTTTGGTTTGCTGCGGAGTTGCAGCTCAAGTCCACTTCCCTCTCACATACTCGCCTTTTGAGAAAAACGACAAACGAAAACAGATTAGTGGGTTTTCACATCGCCGACGAGCGCTTCGTTTGTGGTCGCTGGCAGCGATCGTCTCTAAGTGGGTTAGCGCTGATAACAGAGACCCTCAGATGTTGATGGCGCAGCGGGAGGATTACACCCCCTGCCAACGCAGACTTGGCGCCGTCCCAGCTGCGGCCCCGTACCTTCCGCACAATGAGCCCCCTTGTTTGGCGGAGACACTGTGTGCCCACTGTGCGGGGAACCTCTCCGAGGCTGACCAGGAAGTGAGGGATCACAGAGGGTCACTTCCCAAAGGCCGGTGTTAAACTTTGACCCCGTCCCTCCTACACTCCTCTATTCAACTCTGTCTCCTCTCCCTGACATCATGATCGAATTCCAGTGACTCCAGTCGCGCACCATATGTCACCATTATATGTCGCCGTGTCCGCGCCCGCTATCTCGAGTTTTCTCCACTTTCAGTTTAAAGGACCCGTATCACGTCACATCAGATATGGCTCCTAATCTTCACATCTTTAATTTTCAACCTGGTTTCCAGTGCAGCTGTCTCATACATTTCATTATGTAATACATTCTATAGGACCCCAGAAAAGAGCATATTTAGCCCTCTGTTTACAACCTCCAGCAAAATAAAATCACATATTCCTTCCATGTAAACCACCACCTGGAGGAGTATACATCTTCTAAAAATAGGATCAAGTCAAAGAAGAAAACAATGGTAATTTTGGAGTGAATTTTGCTAGGATAAGAAGATTTTGGAGAAGATAAGAAGACCATTAAGTTTGATGAAGGTCTCTCTTTCTTGCTCCGACTCTGGTGCATTCCTCCGTTTTAAAGCACAGTTTCCACTGTTCGCACCGGCCAAAACGCGGTGAGTTCGCCGAGCACCTTGCGAATATCACTTTCCACTATGCCGCCCAGCACCTTTCCTGTTTTCCCAGAACCGTGCGCTGAGTCGGTGGGAAGCGTTGCGAGCGGCTCGAGAGGCGGCGCTCCGATCTCTCACGAGCGCGATAAATCAGGGCGTGTCTCCGGATGGGGAGAGGGAGAAGAGCGTCCCCGGAGTTCGTGCAGCTTTAAAACGCGTTGTGCAGGGGTGTTGGTCGTCCTCTGAACGCCTCCGTCATCCCCCCGTTCCTGCTCCCCTCCTCCGGCCGGGATCCCTCGGGGGGCCGGGCTGGAGAGCAGAGAGGGAAAAGTCCGGCCGCCGCTGGCTCCCGTCACCGTCCCAGCAGCCAGCCTTGGGCCCTCCCCCTCCTCCCGCGAGACTCAGCCAGCCAATCAGAGGCGGTGGCGGATGGGCCGACAGATGTTTTGCGTTTTGCCCGTTGAGTCGTGTTTATTTCACTTTATCTCGTTACTCGGCGATTCGAAACGATCACCAACTTACTTGTGGGAGTTCAAGCGCGGCCGCGCGTTCCCAAAATATCCTCGCCGCCTCACGCCGGAGCCACGTTGGGCCCGTATTTTTTCCCGCCGTGACTAAATGTTGGAGAAAGAGACTCATCCAGCCTGTGACCAGAGTGCGTAATCTACCCGCCGACCGCAAAGATCTGCCACCAGCAACTTTCCTGCATGGCTACAATTTCGAAAGCTGGAAATTTAAAGGCGTCTGATGTGGGGGCGTGTCCCGCCTCTGAGCACGCCGCCCGTCGTCCCCTGGACTTTGTTGTGCCAGACAATTGGCCCCGGGCGGCGCACCTATCCGGGGTAAAGCCCGGCTGAAGCTCCCTCCACCCCGGTCCATCTGTTGCTGCTTACTGTGATTGACAGCTCAGATGTGGAGGGGGGAGGGGTGAGGAGATGCTCTAAAACAACCATAGAAAAGTTGTGTCAGATTTGTGTCGTGACATAAAAAAAAACAAAAAAAAACGTCCCCTCATATCCTCCTTTGCTACCAACCTTCACCAACCTACCGGAAGAAAAAAATAATAAAAAAAGTCATGTTGGCAGTGAAAACCTGCCCGTGTTTGTGTGCGTGTGCTGAGGAATTTGTGTCCGCTGACGTTGGTCCTTGACCGACTTGGTGTGTGTGTGTGTGTGTGTGTGTGTGTGTGTGTGTGTGTGTGTGTGTGTGTGAATGTTCAGATAAAGACTGAATCACAGACTCAGGGATGGAACAAACAGGCGGACGAATGGTTAAGTAATCATCCCAGTCATCCCAGTGTGTGTGTGTTTTTTGTTTTTTTCTCCTCCGGTCTTCATTCCACTATCCTTCCTCCTGCACACTCCAGCTGTGCACTGCCAAAAACACATTCGGGGGAATGGAGGGAGTGAGGGGGGGGGGGAGGCAGCCAGCAAACATTTTGGCGGGCGGGGGTGGGATTGGGCTGGGTGGAGACGGGAGCGAGAGGGGGAGGGGAAGGGGAAGGGGAAGGGGGGGTGAGGTCATAGCGCTGGCTGGACCCCGGGATGGGAGGAGGATGAGTCGGGAAAGGACACTTTGGCACACTGTCCCGGCTGCCTCCGCTCTCCCCCCAAGAATCTCGAATAAGAAAAACGCAGCCTTCCAGCGCTAATTTATGGTATAAGTCGCATACATCAAGGACGCCGCCTGCCATTTTCACAGCCGCTCCCACAGTGGGAGTGAGTCACCCAAAAAAAGAGCCACAGGCATATTTAGAGACCACTGTGTGTGAGAGAGTGCCTGGCTCTGCGTGCCTGGGATGCCTTGGGTGTGACCAGGGTGGCCTGCAGTGTGCCTCTTTCTGTTTCTGTGCATGGGTGTGCGTGTGTGTTTTGGGTCGGTCCCGGCCAGCGCTGCTTGTCGTCTGCGAGCTGTCCCGTCACTTTTCGCTGAAAGGACGGCTGCCAAGCCAGAGAGTGACTCAAGCAGACACACATGGAAGGGAAAGGATACCAAGTGGAAAAAACAGCAGATAGAATTTGGAATTTCCTGGTCGGCTGCAGCTTTTATTGCGTGGGGAAAACTGAGCAAAGGTCATTTTTTTTTTATATCCAGGAGACAATCTCCATTGCCAAACTCCATTACAAAGATTTTTTTTATTGGTCCTTATCAAAAAACGCCTCCTTTGAGTTGTCACACCAAACAATAGGAAGTGGCAAACTGCTATCTATCTATCTATCTATCTATCTATCTATCTATCTATCTATCGATAGATCTATCTATCTATCTATCTATCTATCGATAGATCCATCTATCTATCTATCTATCTATCTACCAGTTGTTTCCATGTTTCCTGGACTCTGTCTTTGGTAAGAGTTTAGCTCAGTATTTGGCAAAAGAACATTGACGCGAACCAATAGGACAACTGCTAACAGTAATGATGTGGCTAAGCTAACAGTATAACAAATGATGAATTGACTGGCGGGATATTTGCCCAGTCACCCTCCACCTTTTGCCTCTTTCCAAATGTTTTTCACTGGCTCTTTGACAGGCGGATATGTGAACCAACAACCAATCCCTGACCGCTTTATATCACCATTAAAAATGAAGCTACAAGGAGTCAAACTTGTGGACGTAACCCGGCGCGCCGACGCATACTTTTCTGGTATTTAGATGCGCCATCGAGAGTCTCACTGTCAGCGCAGAGTTTCCAGCTTTTCCTTGAAGTTTCCAGACGCCCATTGTGCATCAATTACACTGTAGTCTGGAGATTCTCAGCTCGGCTCGGCTCTGCTCGGCGCGGCACGGCCCCTCCTCCCCTCCCACCACCACGTGTGTAGTTTTTTCTTTCTGCGAGATCTACAAACCCAACCATGACCTCAGAGAATTAAATATTCTCGACGGAAAAACCCCCACATCTCCCGAGGTGGTAGTTTAGCTTGTCAGCTGCGACGTGATTGCATGTGTAGTTTAGAGAGCGAGAGAGGGAAAGAGAGAGAGCGAGAGAGGGATTTTGCGTGCGGTTTGCAAATACGCGACTGTGTTTTGTTTTTCTTGTTTTTTTTTCCATGAGCGTGCATCTCTCCATCGCCAGAGCCAGAGCCAGAGCCAGAGCCCGGGCTTTGGCTTTGGCTTTTTTTCTGTACGCGAATCCACCAGCGGTGCCATGTAATGCAATGCGTCCATTAAAAGGGGAGTTATTAAGTGCGGAAGATTGACGCAGAGTCCTGCAGGAGAGACGCTTTCAGCGCCGCCGAGGTGTAACCAGAGCCCAGGTAACTGTTTTGAAAGGGGAGCTTTTATAATGGAAAAATATAAAAACAACCTCTGTTTTCAATTAGGGCCCGTCTCACCGCCAGCCCCCACTTCACACACACACACACCCACACACACACACACACACGCTAAAAAAATAAAGACCCATTTAAGCTGCCACGCTTTCCTTTTTGCGCCGGCCTCACCACTCTGCCTGCTCCGTGCAGCTAATAATGGGATTTAATAAAATTTTTCCGTTTGCTCAATGCGACACCCCCCCCCCTCTTTTGTGCTGATTTTTTTTCCTAAAGGATGTCTGAGGTTTTCTGCCATTTCTCTGTGTCTCAGAGGAAAGAATAAGAGGAAATGCAGTGAGAGCGCCGACGTGCTAAAGACGTATAGAGTATCGTGTTTTTCCGCCCTCTCTCTTTCTGAGTTTTTTTTTTTTTTTTTACATTGCCACACCCACGCCAGGGTGGAACTCATTACGGAGAGGAACTGAGCAGAACACATGTTTCTGAAACAACTCATAAGGGTGGGGGACAGGCGAGGGTCTCATCTGGAATGCATAAAGCACAACAATGCATCCCACCATCACTCATCGCTCCGGGATGGGGAGGTGTGGGCGGGGACGGGAGTCGGCGTCTGCTCGCATGAATCCCCGCTTCCTGCTCTGCTCTCCAGAATTTTCACACTCCGCTCTTGGGGGAGGAGGAGCTCTTTGGAATTTGTCTCCCTTAATCTGCCAGATCTCTGCATTTTTTTCCGAGGGGGGGGCTCGCGATAAGCGAAGATGACGCTTTTGTTTACCTCCCACCTTTCAGCGATAGGATCTGGCAATCAAAAGAACGTCACCGCGCTCTGATACATGTTCTCTCTCTCTCTCTCTCTCTCTCTCGGATCCTCGCGTGCTCGGAATCGAAGGTTATCGCATTTTTTTGTGACTGAAACTTTTTGTTGTAACCAAGCACATACCCGGTGTTTCTGATTCACATTTCAATTTTGCAACAGGGACTCTCAGGAAACACACAGAAAATGTCTTTCTCAATTTCATGCCAAACGCTGTCACATCACAAGTTGTCTGAGCAGTCTTGAATCCGACACTTGACTCCAAACACTGTTTACGGCAGCAAGCCTGCTGCGGCGCTGCCGTCTGATTAACCTCCTGCGGTGCCCTCAGGGTGGCTAACTGCCGGTTCCGCCGCCCCGGTTCCACCCATCCGCGGCGTAAACATCTCCCAGCGGTGCATCGGTGACGGGAGAGCCCTCATTTTTCTTCAGCCGGAACTGAAAGCTGCACTTCTCAGTCTCCTGAGACCTTCAGGTCTACTCAGCCTCTTTCCGCTGTTGAAGTTCCTGAAGCTGAACCTCAAGTTCCATCAAAGCTGCACTGCCAGACGTCTGCTGTAGGTGGCATTTTATTCTTTTTGTCAGGTTTCTGAGTTGATGATGTCATTGCTGCACCTGTCATTAGGGGAAGTAGGTGCAGGTGAGGGCTGGGACTTGAAGGACCGCGAGGAGAAGTAGCTTTTAAGTCATTTGCAAGTTATTCTTGTTTGCTTGTTTGCTTTCTTCAATACTTTAATGAAGGCCCTGAGCCGCTCTGCATATTTTGATACCAGAGCTTCACTCACCCGTTCGTTCATTCATTCATCCGCCAACACCTTCAAGCTACTGCTCCACCCAGGTAAGTGACGACATTGTTGTCTTGTTCAGTTGTCAAGTCACAGTTTTCCGCCGTGTCTCCCTTGTTTTCCACAATGACGTCTCGGAACTTCAGCCTCTGAGAAGTTGCTCCTGTGCCACCGCCCCCCCCCTAACCCTCTCCCGCTGCCCCTCCCCCCTCCGTGGGTTGGTTGGTCTCGCTGTGCGTCGACCACATCACAATGTCCGCCCCTCACACTCGGCTACATTTTAATCGGGCCTCTGGTTTTTTCGCCCTCCCTTGAAGTCGGTTTCCGCTCTTTGCGTCGCACTGAATTGTGGGTAGTAATATCGCCCAGGACCTCACACAAACTCTCAGGAATGTGCATGCGAGCGCGCCAGAGGTCCTGTGCGGTTCGAACAGAATCTAACACTTACTAACTCACTTCCTGTGTGCGAGGCCTTCGAGTTGAGGGTCCGACATCAGCTGGGCGGCCTGAGGAAACATCAGCCGAGGTCTTAGGGAGAGTCGATGAAATTAATATTTCACTTTCGCATAACTTTCCGACTGTCTGACCAACAGAATCTGTCATCAGAAGACGTGGACTAACAATTACTGGCCTGTATTTGGTTTGATTTTCAGGTTCAAGGAAATGCTCCGGACCAAAACCTCTTAAATATTTGTTGTTGTTGTTATTTTATTTTTTTATTTTTTTAACTTTTTTTTCAAATGCACATCATGCAGATTTTGTGCCAGATGCTGGTGCATCTCGGCTCCTGCCAGGACTCACTGGTTCATCTTTGGGTCTTCTGCCGCTCCATCGCTGAGAGAAGCTGTCAGTGGGTTCGGCTCTGGGCTGCAAACCAATGCAGCGCTGACAGACAAGCACACACACACACACACACACACACAACAAAATCGCTGGGCTGCTGGGCTTGACGGCACGGCCGCAGCTTCCTCTGGCCGAGGCTCTGGCACAGTGGCTCAGCTGGCCCGTGGCACGTGTGTGTGTGCGTGTGTGTGCGTGTGCGAATCACCGCATTACCCCAAAGGAAAACCGAGATTCTGACCAGCAGTTAATCCACTGCTGGAGCAAAAAGGAAGCGAGGACCCGCGAACGCTGTGGATTCCATTATCAGGCTTGGTTGCAGCCGTGCGAATCGTGACAGGATTGGGGAGAAGTGAGCCACGACTTGGCTCGGGCATCTTGCCGGGCAACATACTTCAAGATCTCGTGCTAACAGCAGCAGCCCGCTGGCCCCCCCTTCGGCTACACAGCTGTTTGATACGCAAACCCGAGAATCCGTGGCCAGAAAACTGCAGTTGCGCTTCGCTAGCGTGCAAACACATTTAATCTCTGAACAAAAAAAATAAGCTTGATGCTAAAGTGTTCACACGTGATCCCCCCCCCGCCCCGAAAAAAACTTCCCATCCCTAACCCCCCCGCCCGGAAACGTCTTCCCCCGGCAAGCCAAGCGCACATCAACGCCTTAGATTATGCATTAATAACTTCCTGGAATTGACTCCTCGTTCTCCCGGCAGAGCAGATTACCAAATTCTGCCAAGTGCTGGCACGGCGTCAGGAAAGAAAGTATTCGCTGGCAGCGTGCCTCTCTTTGCATAAAATCCAAATTGGCAGTGTGCGAAAAGAGAGCGCCGCACCGGTCGCTGTCAAAGCAAGAGCCGATACCCCGCTTGGAAAAGAGATAGCACATCAAGAGGAATGAGGCAATAGCGCTGATAGCGAGTCGGCAAAAAATAATAATTCTACTCCAGGAGTTTAAGTGAGGTTTGGAGTGGAGTGGTGGGGGGGGGATCTGAAAGCGAGTGAATCACACCACCACGAGTGTTTACTCATTGTGTCGTAATTAAAAATAACCCGTGCCGAGCGTGCCTGATGCGACTGATATATTCATCGGCAGATAAAGCTGACAGCTGCAGGGTGAGTGTGGAGGCGCGCGCGGGGCCGATTCGAACCAAATTCCTTCAGAGCTTTTCCAGCTCCACTCCAAGCGCCCCTCCACAAGCACCCCTCCGCTCCGAGGTGGAGCAGCGGCCTATGTGCGAAGCTCCCGGCCCTGCTGGGACGTGCGCCCCGATGACACCCACTCCTGCGTGGAGAGGCGGCGGCTAATGATTAGCACATGCTCCAGAATCACTTGGGTGCCGCAATCTGGAGCTCATCCTGTCTCTGATTCATCGAATCGCAGCAGCGGAGGAAGGGAAAGCGAGAGATCTTCCCTTCTCCTCCCTTAAAGCCTCTTTTTTTTATCTGATCTCGACCCCGTCAGCTGAGATCTTTATCTGGGTCGTGGTCCATTTTTGAGCTTTTCGAGGGGGTGAAAGCAGGAGAGACGAGACCGGGACGTGCATGCAAGGATGCTGCAGATTCTCTAATGCGATCGCGCACTTGAACACAGGCCTGCGGATTAAGCTGCTTGCACACACAGCAGGGGGGGGGGGGGAATTTCTGATGCAGCCACCTCTCAAGGATGAGCTGCAGGCGCTGCATATTCAAAACTCTTGAGGCCCGTTTTTCTATTTGAAGAGTTTCAAGAGTTGTGTGGGCAAACAGGGTGACACAGGCCTGCAGAGTGTGCTGCCTTTAAAATGCATAGCTTTGTCTGGAGGGCCTGGGGTGTGTGTGTGTGTGTGTGTGTGTGTGTGTGTGTGTGTGTGTCTGTGTGTGTGTGTGTGTGTGTGTGTTATCTGATAGCTACAAAGTGGTGAAAAAGCAGCAGGGGAAGGTCTGGAGGCCAGGCAGCACACAGGAAGAAGCCTTGCACATCCTGAAAAACAAACACAGCAAACGACAACTGATGCATCTGCAATCTGAGGTTCTGAAAGATTTTGAGCGGCCGGAGTTCGATGAGGCGACCCGCGTGTTTGTTCCGTGCAGACAGGCGTTCTCAGCCACTCCTGATGACATCTGACCAAGATGACTTCACACCTCTGGTGTTTCCTCTTGTTTTGGCAGAAGCTTCCATAGGTGAAGGAGCGCCGAGGCGTTCCGCCATTCCTCCACGTTCCCACTCGGATTGAGGCTTCAGGCAGGCCGGCCGAGGTCACGTTCCAGAATCCGATCCATCTAAATCCCCGATTGTCTGGCTCTGTCTGCCCCGACAGGCCTGTTTCGCTATCGGAGCTGGACGAGTGGCTGAGACGTTTGGCTGCTCCTGCAGGTGGAGCCCCAGCGCCGCACAACAGGGCTGGGCCTCAGCTGGCTCTGACTCATGTTTGTCGCAAACCGCAGAGCGATTCCTGTAATGCGAGCCCTGACATCACCTTTATTGCGATTGGGCAGCCAACCTGACATCATTTTGTACCGACGCCAAAGCGGGGGGGAATGGGGGGCGGGGCGAGGACAAGAGAGAAACGAAAGCTACAGGTCTCACCTGGTGTTGCTCAACAGGGTAAATGCAGGAAGGCAGGCCTGAATGTGGAGCCTTGAGCAGCTGTGGAGGAGAAACTGCACCGATAATTAAGACTATTCACACTTGAGGTTGTGTTTTGACAGATGGATCGCCCGGGAAACCACAGATGAATTAAATGCAGTTGGGCTGCAGTTTAGTTTCACTAAAAAAAAAAAAGGGGGAAAGCAGAGTCTTGAGCAAATAAAAGGGTTGACTGAAGGAAAGTGAAGGGGAAGCAAACTAACTGTCTGTCTGATAGCAGCGGTGTGTCGCCTGTGTCCTGGCAATAGGTGTAAATAGGTCACTCCCTTTCTCTGTTACACAGGGCGTGACGGTTTTGAATTGCAGGCCGGCCGCGGCCTCGCCACAATAGCCGTGGCTATAGTTACCGGTGTGGGGAGCAGCTCCGGCCCTGTTTGCTTTGCAATCGCTCAACGTCCTCGGACGAAGTAAGAACAAGAAGAGCTGTGTGTGTCGCTCGTTTTCTTTTTCTTTTTTTGGAGGGTTAAAAACGGTTTGGGATGGTTTCCAGATCATCAACACCGAGCGCAGGCTGCGCCGAGAGCGAGACGCCCCGCAACATCTTTTTCAGGGCGTCATCACACAAAGTGGGCGTGGTGGCATACTGGAGCAATTATTGCAAAACCATGAAAAAAAAATAAAAAAATAGCTGCAGAAATATGCATATGTTGGCCAAAAGAAGTAAGCGGCGTGACCTGGCTAACGAATTTCAGATAATAACTGAGACGTGAGAAAACATCCTTCACCTTCTTTCCTTGCTCCCCTCTCTCTTTCAGAGAGTGTGCTGAAGCGATTCTGGAAATTAGCCCTTTATGATGTCACCAAGGGTGTTGCTACCCCATTCATGCCTTTGGGTGCATTTGGATTTCACATTCCTTCCGCTGTTCACTCGCTCACTCAGCACCACGCCAAACATGCATGTGGTCTAAAAACGCATCACTTTTAGCTTTTTTGGGATGTTAAAAGTTTTTGAAGGAGGTTGTAAACAGAGGGCTAAATATGAGATTTTGGGGTTTTTTTGTTTTTTTTGGACACATTTTTGCAAAGCTTCTCCACTGGAGTCCGAGATGAATAATAGAAATTGGAAACTGTGTACAATGTCAGGTCCTTGGAATGAAATACTCAGAACAAGGATTTCTTGGTTTTTGCCGCTGGCAACAGAATGCATAACTGACATTATGTTGTTTTTCACTGTTGACTGTGTGTGTGTGTGTGTGTGTGCGCCGCACACCACTGAGTGTGACCCCCACTGGGCCACTGAGCAGCGCTGCTCCCACTGTGATATTCATTTCTTTCTGCCAGCACACACCTGCTCCAGCCGCTCGGCCGACCGCATTTGACTTCTCCCCTCCCCCCCGGCGTTGTCCTCCACCTTGTGACCACCAGAGCCATGACATCTCCATAATAACCCCCCAATCGCCCCAGGTCACCAACATCTCCGGCCTCATCAGCGCTTCAGCGGCCGCCGCTTCCTGTGCAGCACACGTGTGATGCTCAGAGTTCCACCCTGAGGAGGCTGCACGCAGCCGGCAGATTCCGGTCGCGTCTGGTGCCCCGGGAGGCTTCCTCAACGCGGCCATGTTGTGCCTGTTGTGCTGTGATCTCGTGTTTGTGTTTGGCCTCACCGCTGCGACCGCGGAGGCACCGGCGAGCGGAGACGGTCACGTCTGGGAGCGTGAACGTCCAAGCTGCTGGGCCAATTTGCCAGCTGTGTGGCTTAAACCAGGAGGGCCCGCTCCTCGCGCACGCATTCTGGGCATAGCTGTGGGGCCCTGCAGGGGCACCGCTCATATGCATGCGCACGCACGCACACACACACACACACACACACACACACACACACACACACACACACACCCAGCCAGAGGAGACACTTTATTTCTAGCTAGCTGAAAAGATGCTGCTTGTACCAGCGGAGTCACACCAGTTTATCCTCCCCGCTTGTCTTTGGGTCCTCAAAGTCTAGTTATTTTAAAGACCTTGTGTCACGTGAAGAAACGGTGCCCTTTGTGACATCACAAGGGGATGATTTCTAACTTGTTTAGGAACTCGCCAGCTGCTTTGGAGCAACGAAAGACATGCAGGGCGGCCAGAGACGTATAATTTCCTTGGTATTTTGCACAACACAGGGATGAGGGATAAGAGCCCTTTGTGACATCACCTACAGTCTATTTCTAAACTTGGAAAGAAAAGTGGAACCTGCAGAAAAAATAGTCTTACTCATACTGTTACTTGAACTTTGAATAGCGCCTGGGTTGTGACGTATCCGTGCCCTTGGTGACATCACTGAGAGCTTAGATCTGCAATGAAAAGCCCGACGGCATGCCTTCAAAGTGACGGCAGGAGTTTTCCTATTTCTGAGGAGTTTGCATCAACATTTGTATCACTCTGGGCCTTCAACCTTGAGATCAGAGGCAAAGTATCAGACGCAGCCAAGTAAACAGGAGAAATGAGAAAGTGAGATGTGGAGCAAAATGTTTGCGCACCAAAGAATGCAGGCGTGAGGACTTTAATAGAGGCCACATGACCACCAGCTGTAAATATCAGCAGCAAATTAGAATCATGATCATCACGAGCTTGTTTAAATATGTACATAATACATCATGCTGATGTATTTTTTTTTTATTATTATTTATTTATTTATTTTTTTAATTAGTGTTGTGCTCGTTCAAACAATGTTGTTTTTGTCGGACTAAAACAATGTTGAAGACTCCATGGAATCCAGATGATCAAATCAAGACAAGAGGAAGAACGAAGGAGAAGCGGGGGTTAAGTTTAAAACAGAAAAAAAAGGAAAAGAAAAAAGTTTTGGAGCGGGCCCCTGGTGACGTGCAACGGCGTGCAAGGGCGGTGTTCTCGGGCGGGGAAAAAAGACTCAGACTGGGGTGTGTGCGTGTGTGAGAGCCACATCTGGAATAGTAGGCGAGCTGCAGGGAAGGAGTCGAGACGCGGAGTCGAGAAGTTTTTTTTGCCCCCTTCAACTCTTCACTCGAGCGCCGCATTCTGACGGAAACACACTTCACTCTGCTCCGTTCCCCAACCTGTAAGTTGGATATTGTTTTGTTTCGCTTGAGCGGCTTCGAATGATTTCTCTCTTCTTCTTCTTTTTTTTTTTTTGTGGTCCCCGAGACGCGCGGCAAGGACTTTACATCCTGGACTTTAAATCGGCTCCCTTGGATTTACCCCCTTAAAGCGCATGAGTTCATTAATTCCTCCTTTAAACGAGAGAGAGCGAGAGAGAGACAGAGAGAGAGACAGAGAGACAGAGAGACAGAGAGAGAGATAAATAACTTTTCAGGCGTCCTGTGTTGCAGGTTTTTGAAGGTTTCACAGCAGTTCGACTTTGTATGGGGACAACGGAAGGGTGCAGACAGTGGGTGGAGGTGGAGGCGCACGCATGGCGACGCTACGCTGGAATGTTATTTCTTTGACGCAGATGACTTGAGTTTGCGCACCAGCAGCAGCACGCGCCCTTTAGACAGGAACCAGGCAGCCTTTTTTGGGGCTGCTTTTGCGCCACACACTTCACTTAAAAAAAAGAAGAAAGAAAGAAAGAAAAAGAAAGAAAGAACATCCTTCCTCTTTCCTTCTTTAACCTCGGGCTCTTTCGCAAACTTTTTTTTTTTTTTTTTTTAATTATTATTGTTTTTTTTTTTTTTAATGCGCCTGCGTCAGAACCGGTTTGTTATCCAATCATTCGAGCGTGTCAAATGTGTTTGAAAGAAGGTTTGATTTGCGCAACATCGTCGTCGGTTGAAACCCTGCAGCGGACAGAGAATGTTCGAAGTTCCTTCATTCTTAACGGTTGTAACAGGACACTTACACTTTTGAGGTAAACATTGCGGTCTGGCGGCGCAGCGGGAGAGTGGCGCCCTCTTGCGGCCACGTGGCTGGGCGTTTGTCGGGAGGATGGGAAGTTTTTTTGGGGGGTGGGGGGGAAAAGGGGGGGGGGTAATTTTTAAAAAACACAACACAAAACTGTACTTCTTGTCTTTTGCAGATCTACTTGACAAAATGCTGCTCATTCTGCTCGGAGTGCTCGTCCTGCACCTCATCATCCTCATCCTGCTCACCGTGGCCACGGCAGCCAGTGTGAGTGCCTCACCTCAATTCTTTAGATTAAAAAAAAAAATGAAAGAAAAAAATGTTCATTAGAGCTTCTCTCTGATTATATGTGGAAGATTATATGTAATAACGGCTGAAAATACAATAGTGATACACTTTTTCTTCATATATATATTGTTTTAAATGCTGTGTGTTGTTGCTGTTACCAGACCTGGTCTGTAGGTGGGGAAAGAAGCAAAGATCTGTGGTACGACTGCAGGACAACCGTTGCGGGGTATCACTGCAAGCCGGCCAGCGATGAAGGTTTGCACCAGTCGAATAAACTTTAACCTGAACCAAAGTTCTGGATCTTTGTGTGTGTGTGTGTGTGTGTGTGTGTGTGTGTGTGTGTGTGTGTGTGTGTGCTGACTCTGACTCTTCCTGTCCCTCTGCTCCATCCAGACTGGATCCAGGCGGTTCAGGCCCTCATGATCCTCTCCATCCTCTTCTGCGTCTTCTCCCTCATCGCCTTCCTCTATCAGCTCTTCCGGCTGGTCAAGGGCGGCCGCTTCTTCTTCACCGCCATCTTCCAGGTCTTGGCCAGTGAGTATGACCTGATCAATCAGCACATTTGTTTTTCAGGGATGGGTCACGCCCCTCACCACAACATCACCAAAATCATCATTGCCTCATCTCTTGCCTTTCTTCCATCCTTCTCTCTTTCTTTCCTTCCGTCTTTCCTCGTAGGCGTGTTCGTGATGTGCGCCGCCATCATCTACACGGTGATGAATCCGGACGACGGCACGGATTTCGGCTACGCCTACGTGGTGGCCTGGGTGGCGTTCCCCCTATGCCTCATCAGCGGCCTCATTTACATCGTCCTGAGGAAGAAGGAATGAGTGGTGGAGGTGCGAGGAGAGGGTCGTGGAGGAGAGACCCCTGGAGGAGAGCGTCGCACTGTGCCTACTGCCCACAGACCGTAGACTGACATCCCAGCAGCTGCAACAAAAACCGCACGTGTCACCAGCGATTCCCCCCCCCCCACCCCTCCTCCCCTCCTTCCACTTTCCTTGAAATGCCAAACGAAGACGAGCTCGCCACTTTGTTCTCAGTGGAATCCAACCATCACGTGCTGATTTTCTTTTTCACCCACCCCGGCCCGGCCGCGGTGTCACCTCATTACCTCGCCGGGTTTTCCCACGAAAAATCAGCCGGCGGCACGTTGGCTTTTGTTGCACGCCGCCACCCGACTCCCACAAACCCGATTGTGTGCCACAGCCAAGACGAGATAAATCCTGCCTCACTACAGTACAAAGATGTACATAGTGTCTGTGGTTTTTAGACATATTTATAACATTTTTACATTACATTTCTGTACATAGTGTTGTCAAGTTAACATTGTCTTGTTTTTTTTTTTTTTTTTTTTTTTTTCTGTTTTAGTTTTTGTCTCTCACAAATCATGCAGCTGTGCCAAAGATGTGTTGCTTCAACTGCCAGAGTTTCAAGCTCCTTTTTCTTTACTTCTCTTAAGCGTCGTCTTGATTTGTGTGTTTGAAACCACACATGTGCCTTAGTTTAAAATTTCTGTGTCGTGGAAGGAAAAATAATGAGAATATCAGAATATCAGAAACGTGTTCTTGAAAAACAATTTAAAAAAAATAACCATGAAGTTTTTACAAAAAAAATCATTGTACTTTATATGCTAAATAAAAGGATTTGCAATTTGTAATCTAGTCTTGAAAAAAAAAATGGTGCTTTTCAATTATACCCTATGTTTCAATTTACTTTGTGTTGCAAGTGTGCCCTATCCTGTGACTATGACTTTTCTTTGTATAAACATATGTTTGACTTCATGTTTTTTTGTTGCCAGTATTCTTCTAAATAAACACTTTTAAATAGTTTACTAAGAGGGGGAAAATACTAATGCCAGTGTACGCCACACAGCCACACGTTGTAGTAGCTTAATTTGACCACACGAGGGAGCTAAGAGTCCGGAGTTGCCTGAAGGTCCATGGAGTGTCGTCCAAACAACGTCCACTTGAGGGTCGCGTACTACTTCCGGGGGTGATGTCCTGTTTGTTTTGGCATTTTTGAACTCCACTACCCGCGCCTGCTTGCTGAAGAAATAGTGCGAGCACGACGATTCATTGACATCTTCATGAATAAGTGAAGGTATGTGTCGAGTTTGAGGCAGGTAAGGCGTGTGTTCGTGAATGTTTCAATGTTTGATGACGAACCTGTTTAATGCCGGAAATACTTTTGGAGAATTCTGGCTCAAAAAAAAACAACAACAAGGGAATGTGGGTGACTGGGCTGCAGTTAACTATATGTCTAAAAAGAAAGATATAACCTCTCAAGTTGTATGGTTTTCATATTGACAACCAACGAAGGGTTTAATGTTAAATAAAGCAAAGCTTCAAACTTAAAAACAAACAAACAAACAAACAAAAAAAAACCCGCCTAGCAACACATGCGTGCATATGAACTGATGGAAACGCTTCAAATAAATCTAAATGTAGTGACTTTGGTTTAATGTGAGCAAGCAACCCCCCTCAGATGCGATTGTTCAGTGTCTGTGGAGATTCATGTATCCATGTAGAAAGTTGCTCTTGAAGGGATTTTATTTTAAAACACTGGACGTAAAGAACAACATGTGACAAGTGACCCTTATGTGTCCGTAACTGCCAGAGCTACAACAACTGATGAAGGTGTTTGGATGAACACCGAAACGCCTTGTGTTTTTAAATTGGTTCTTTACGTCCAGCGTTTTAAAATAAAAATCCTTCTTACATGCAATTGTTCAGTTTAATTCAACAACTGTTGGGTTACTACTTGGTTAATTAGTTACACGTCCACTAGAGGGAGACGTCGTCTCTCTACTTCTCGCGATTCATTTCCCTTGACATAAATGGAATTCATCAGACTCCAGTCACCCTGCTGGTGTTCGGTCCACGACCGAGGGATCCAACACCTCATCCCGTCTGTTTGCCACTTGAAGCTGACAATACAGGGCCGACATGACGCTAATCCCCCCACCACCCCCCTCTGAAGCTGGCACCACAGTGGATTATTGGAAGAGGATTCTGCCTTTGATCAAACACAGTTCATAGATGTCTCCCGAGACTCCACATCACAGACAAAGTTTGTGGCTTTGAGATCCCGAATCTTTGGGCGTGCGGCGCGGAAGGCGTGACTTTCAACTCGGCTGCAGCGAGTTTTGCGACGTTTCCTCGGAAAATGCAAGGTTTAGCCGAGGAAGAAGCAGCGGGCCTTTTCATTCGTCACACTCGCTCTGCTTCAGCTTACATGTTACACAAATGTCGCTTTGCCAATGTTAATACGTGCTAACATGTCTAACAATGTGTGCGAAAAACTCCAAAGACATAATAATAATAATAATAATGATAATAATGATGATATATTTTATTTATAAGCAGAAACTAAAGCTAATCATCGTTGTGAGATGATGCAAACAGGGCGAAATTAGTTTTCTAGACATCTTAAAACTTATTTTTTTGCATTATGACTTTGTGTGTAACACTGTAAAATAAAAACGTGAAAACTAGGAGACCATGGCAAGCTTTATTAGAATCTAACGCGTCTTACTTTAAAGACGCGACACATAAAGAGCTTGAGCCTCGGCTGTGGCGGCTGACGGAGTTCCTTCCGACTTCATCAGCACACGACACAAAAGGGAGACACACCACTTAATGCCGCTCTGCTCCCACTCGCACAGATAACATATTGGGCATGTCAAGAAAACTCCGGAGGCCAGTAATGGCCTCGCGGCTCCATTTCAAACGTGGTTAACCTTAAGGGTTATTTATCACCGGCCGGGTCACCGGGGGGCACTTAGTATTTACTGCGGGACACGCAGGACGGGTGGGGGTGAGGAGGAGGTGACCAATCCGGCGGCTGCTGAGCTTACGGCCGGCTGAAGACACACACACACGCATGCACACACACACACACACACACTCACACACACACACTCATCAGGAGTGTTTCTACAACTTGATGAAGTCCAGGATGTTTCGCTGGCATGTGGAGCTGCGCTGCAGCTCAGCGACGGCCCGGGAAGGCCGCGTGCTTTCGCAGTATCCCAGGAGCACGTTGAGATCATTTCCATAAGTCCCCGGTTTTGGGAATTCCTCCGGCCGGGCCCGGTAATAGTCGTGAAGGAGACGACACAATGGGCCCCGGCCAGCTGATGGCTCTCTGAAAGGGAGACGTGAGGGACTTCAGACGAGGCTGCTGTCCCTCCTCTCTTCATTCTCTTTTAGATTTGTTGCCTTTTCATCTCGGGTGTCCGGAAACAAAAGCCGGGACCCTTTAGATGTGGCCAAACGATGGAGAAAACGGGCCGATCCCACTTTATTCAGGCCTGATTTCATCACGGCCATAAATCTGAGAGAAATCAAAGCCCGCCCCTCTCCGCCGGCCTTTGTCTTGCTAATACACATTAGCGTGCGGCTGGTTGGCCGCTTTGACGGCAACCCGGACACGATCTGGGCAGGAGTTGCAAATGTGGAACCTGGAGACACCTCTGACCCGTGACCCCCGCTGTTAAATCTGGCCGCTGGCGCTCGGGCCCCGGACCCCCTGCCATGCAGAGGAATCAGGCATTGCCGTTTCCTGACACCCCACCTCCTCCCCCCCGAAAAAAAGCCTCAAAACTCACCATGAGGATGACAAGACATGTGTCTGTGTTTTTCTACAGGCACCTACAATACTTTTTAAACTAAGGCTTTCAAAGTAAGGCTTGAATCCTGCAGACATTCTGACTGAAGGAAACTTGATAAAACACTAAAACATCCATCAATTTGTTTCCGAAATGATGACGTATCTCAATCTGTGATTGCAAATCCTGAAGTACTTTGAATAATTTTCAACTCAAGATGCGGAGCTTGAAACCTGAGCCTTCGTTAGCATGCTGCATTTAAAAAAATTGTACATATTGCATTCTTTCAGCAGGAAGTGAGGTGGCTGCACAGATCCCTCATTCCCCCTAAAAATAAGGAAGGAGAAAAGATAAATCAATTATTCATTGCTAATTATATGCATATTAAAACAGTTGCCATAAATATGGACGGGGGAACAGCTCCAATGACACCATGAGTCTGCTGATTATTATCGCTTCATTCGAACATATGTCGTTTTCAACAGTGAAGAGGCATGATTCTCGCACTTGCATAATGAGGTTAAAAAAAAAGTTATGGATAATCTGACGGAGATCTTGCGCAATCAGGCAGGTGAAGATGAGATCGTCTGGTGACGATCTCCAATTGGCGGTGGCCAATCACCTTCATGCTGTTTGTCTCTTTTTTGTTCTGTTCTGTTTTGCTAATTGCTAATCATCTCAGCAGCAACCGCTGTTCGCACCTCATTGCATAGCTCCTTTTTCCTGGTCTTCTTCTGTGGCGTTACAGTGTAGCTTGGAGCGAGTGTGTCTCACACTTTCATCACACAGCTTTTCCAGTGCCTCACACTTTTTTTTTAATATGTGATGGAAGTTGAGTGGTTACGAAACATGAAGGGGGATTTTAAGACGGATTTAAACGCTGTCGATGGACGAGCTCGATTTCAGTCGAGTCGAATCCTGAGCTGCAGTTAATGCTTGTAGGCTAATATCAGAAACTCGTCCTTGTTTCCCGAAAGGGGGAGGTGACTTCTGCCTGGCAGTTGCCTGTATGTGTGTGTGTGTATGTGCATGTGTGTCAAACTGAAGTAGCCGTGTTAGTCCAACCCCGGTGACCCCAGCCAGTGGCCCCTGCCGTGGATCTCAGGGAGGATAAGGGAGCAGAGACCCACTGATCTGGAGGTGTTTAGAGTGGGTGCCTTTGTTTGCCTTCCTGGTCGCTGCAGTGACTGATGGTTTGGGGTTCTGGTGGCCACCGGGGTCCACAGGAAGTGCGGCTAGAGTTACACCTTTAGCAAACACTCACACAGGTTGAGGAAAAGACACAGTTGTCCATGAATTGCGAGTTCTTTAAAATGTCCAGTTATTATACCCAAATGTAGTGAGACCGCCTCTGGAGGGAATGGCAGGTTTAGCCTTCTGTTTACAGCCTGACATGAAAAACTGCATGTTTTAGCTGCCTGCTAAAACTGATGCTTTGTTGTAACTTCCACATTTTTGGAAGTGGATCCAAAAGCAAGGGGACAGAAGCGAAGCTATGCCTAACCCATGACATCACAGGGGGCTGATTTCAAGAATTTTGGAGTTTTGGAGTGTGTTTTTTTTTGCAGTTCATTGACAGGCTTGTAGCGTTTTGTTTTTTTACCAAAACATCAGTGAAGTGACTTTCAAAAATGCTGCTGACAATACTGCTAGGATCAGTCGTGTCTTCAGTTTGGGTGGAGCAGCCTTTTCCTTCTAACTTCCTCTTTATCTCCGGAGCACCACAGGTCAGACAGAGTTAACACCACTTCAATCCCATTCTTTTTTTGTAAGTGAAGGAAACAAAAAAAAATGGTCTGCACTCACAGATATTTGTGCAAAGGTCATCATTGGCCACACAATGAGTAAAATTGGTGCAAGTACGAACCCTGAAAACTACTACACATATTTCACATGAGATTATTAGGAAGATTGACATCTTTCCCTTGACTTTAGCCTACATCATAACTGTAAAGCAGAGAGACTTTACTTTGTTTCACAGCAGGAATCAGATGTTCCACCTGAGGCTTTATGGATGGTCAAGGCCACAGCACCAGAACTTGTGATGTCAAAGGGAATGAACTTGTGCTCAGTCAGTCTAAATATTGTGAAGCGATAAACAGAACCAGTCAAGGGCGGGGGAAGCATCACTCGACGCGGTCCGCTCGGATGAGGTTAATAGGTTCCTCTAAACATCTGCGCAGTGCAAATATTTGACGCTGCGACGGCAACACCCCGCTCCACCTCTCATCACACGGAATAATGAGTCCAAACAAATCCTCCGCTCGCAAAATGCGGACCAGTCGCAGGTGTGCCGAGGCCCCGGTGCCCGCCAATGATTACCTCGTCAGAGGAGCCGAGTGCAAACAGCGAGGGCCGACCTGTGTTTGCATTCATTAGCGGGAGGCTGTGATGTGTTTTACGAGGAGGAAGAGCAGCAGAGTGTCGAAGGGTCAAATCACCTGCCGTTGCCCAAGAGAGTCTGTTTGCTTGTGTAAGGGAGGAAACAACTTGCTTCCGCAGGGCGGGAGGAGAGAGGGGTGGGTGGGAGCGGGGCGGTGGAGGGGGGTTTGAAAAAAAGACATTTTCACATCAACTTCAACTTTATTTTTGTATGGCACTTTTCATACAAAAAGCAGCTCAAGATGCGTCACAACAAAGAAAGAAAACATGAACAACAAAGAAAGAAAATAGAGTCACCTGATGATCACCTGATCTGTATGCAGAAGAACAGATGGCCGAGACCGCCTCAAATCCAAAACGTCTCTCAGCAGTCACGAAACCAGCGCATCCCACTGATGTGTTTTTTTCCGTGAGTGGAACGTTGCTTCATCTCTGCGTCAGGGTGACACGAACTAGAAACTGTCAAGTCAGAAGCAAACTGACTGAGTCGAGCAGATAAAAAAAATCCTAAAATGGAGAAAATCTGCTGCTCGTTCTTCTAAAGGTGCATTCCGTAGATACTGTGCGAGGCCTCGCGCTGTTGCAAAAAGAGCCGGTTTACCTCATCAACCTGCAAATGCGCGCCTTTTGATGATTGGCCACGGAAGCTGAATTTTGACCCCTCTGTGCCCCCCCCGTTTCCTCCTGGCCCCAGCCCTCCCACCCTCATGTCAGGAGGTCTCTTTTAGTGCGTTCTGAGGCTTTACACACTGACGCACGTCCTTCCTCTCAGCAGGGCTTTTCACACGGCTGCACGCTCGGCCGGAGACAAACCTGACTTCCTCTCTCAAGCAGTGCCTTGATTCTTTATAAAAGTGAGTGACCTCCTCACCCCTCCCCCTTCCACCCCCCTACTGTTTCATCTGTTGTGAAAAACAAGTCGGCCGTCGTGCGCCCGTGACGCCTCCTCTCCTTATTTCGCTGAATGAAAAATGACACACTAGCGTCCCGACGGCGACGTTGTTGCTGAAATCTTCCTGTGTGACGGGTGTAAAACCCGCAGATGAGAGGGTTCGCGGCACCTTTGGCACCTCCGACAGGGTGACGAGCCTCCACCGTCTGCAGCTGCCAGGGTTGTCAGGAAGCCTTTTCGACAGCTCCACACCGCCCCACAAGCGACCAGTCGTACCTCAAAACATCAGCAAACTGAGGTTGCATCACAGAGGAAGCTCCGGGTCGGCCCGGGCCAGCCGCCGACTCAGATCGGCCTCCGAAGGCGGCATATCACCATCATCAACGGCGACAGATTTGTCAACAGGAAAAGACGCCGTCTTCACCGCGTCGGAGGCGGTTTTTGAAATATGCCGCCGCAGCAACAGTAAATGAGCTGGCGCTCATAAAGAACGACGTGGCGCCACTGCGGGAACCTCGTTTCTCTCCCGCCTGCGTCACCTAAATCAAACTCGGAGGGGGAAAAAAAACAAAACAACCAAACGGAAAAAGGTGCATCGATTTCTCAGCGAGCGGCGGGAGAGCAGCGCCAAGGACGGAGCCGTAAGTCACCGCCGCTCGCCATTTCCCACCGCACGGCAAGCCTCGTAAATCCCGCCTGGTTGTAAAAGTCAACGCTTATTGGATCGCCCGGCGAACTCCCCTGTGCAAGCCGCCGATTAAAAAAAACCCACATTCATCAGGCAGCCGCTTTGCCGACGGAGCTTGGGAGTGGAAGCGCGAGGCCCTCGCGTAAATGTTTGTCGCCGCGTCCTCGGCCGTTTAAAACAAGAGTGAGCTCGTTTGCCGAACCATAAACTTGCACGTTGTGTCTCGCTCTCAGATCCACTCAGGAGCGCATGGGTGCGGAAGCTGTGGGAAAGTCCGATCCTGCTGCAAAGTTGAAGTCAATTCATGTAGCGGGGATGCACACTTGCAGAAGTTGTCATGTCATGTCATTCACCTTGTAGCCTCTAGGGGTCTCACAATCAAAGCATGATGTTTGCAGGGAGATGAGAAGGTGGCCATTGCTGACACTTTTTGATTTGGTTTGGCAAATGTGTCTGTCTTCAAATATCTACAATCAGGAATTGGAATTTGATAATTAACTTGCAGAATTTTCTGCAATTTGCAGTTTCCAAGCAGAGGCATAGTGACAAACTAGCAAATTAAGATGCACTTTAATTTTTTGAAACCTTTTAAAGAAAAATGTGTTTCACATGTGAGAATGCAGATAATTTTTCAATTCTGATTATTAGTTGAATTGAGGAAATCTAGAATTCGCGCACGACGTTCTGCACCTTCCGATGACCGTGCACGTGCAAGAAACCCCTGTTTGCGGGACACTGGCATAAATTGGCGGGGAGCGCGAGGAGTCAGTGGGAGGGCGGCGGACCAGTCGTGTCAGCCGTTAAACCGTCTTCAATTTAAATGAGGAAAATTGGTGGTGGTGGTTGTGTAGCTCTTCTCGCCTCTTGTCTTAAGAGGCTTTGGCCAAGATTAATTGCTTCAGACCAGCCTCTCACAATGTAGGCCAGATATTGAGCTCCATGTCAGCCTCTTCATTATGTGCAGCGGCGGCAGCAGGAGGAAGAGGAGGAGGAGGAGAAGACGAAAAAGATTTCCTGATTTTTACAACCACAATTTTATTAGAAGAAGAAGAAGAGAGCTTGTGGAGGGAAGTTCCTCTTGAATGTTGGATTCTTTGGCGCTCTTCTGCGCCACCTTTAAAAGCTGACACCTGCGGTTTCCCCCTGATTTGTTTCTGATTAATGTGGAATTTTCTCTTCTCGTCCATGTGGACGTTTCACACATAAACACACACACACTTGGGCACGCAGCCCTGATTCAGTTCAACACACCGCACTGAGAAGGGGGAGGGGGGGGGGGGGGGGGGCACCCGCCAAAGGATCGCATCCCGGCGCTGCAGGGAACGGCCTGTTTACCCTGCGGTCGGAGAACAAGCGGAGAAAAATATGTTGCCCCGAGGGAAATGTAAGAGAATAGGAAAACACGGGGGAAAGAATTTGCGAAATGGCAGATAAGTAAGTAAACCGCTACTCCTGGAAAATGGTTTTCGCTGCCGTGCAGCGGGACTCGGCGAAGAGAAGATGTTTTGTCTTTAATAAGGGGCCATTATCTTGCATTTTGCTTTCCAAAAGAGAAAGAAAACACGCGCGCTGCCGGTGCCGGCAGGAGATTAAAGACGTCAGCGGCACCTCCGTCTTCTGGAACTCTGCGCCCTCTTTGTATCGCCAATGGAGCCAATGCATAGAAAGTTGGCCCTCCTGCGTGCCGAGGCTTGATGTTTCCCTCCGCGGCTGCCAGTCACAGAGTCGCTGCTGACTTCCTGCCATCTCTGCCTGCAGAATGTTGACGCCCCTTCATCATTCAGCCAATCACCTGCAGTTTAAAGCCTTGTGCAAAGGGACGGACAGACAAATGATTTTTGTTAAGTCCGCTGCATTGTTTATCTTAATAATTTTATTCTTGGCAAATTCCTGTATGTTAGTGGCCGTATTACGCAAGTCTGAAACGAACTTAATTGACACGAATCAGACTGCTAATGTTGCCCAAACATCAAACGAAGACCCTGGTAAAGTAAGAAAATCGGACAAAAGTGTTGCAGAGTCAAGATATCAAGAGTCCCAACCAAAGTGGCCACATGCTGACTTTTCCACGAACACAATCGGGTCATCACAATGATAACAGTGACTCTCCGGCTGCAGAAATAATTGGATTAGCCCGCCTTGTCTCTCCTGATATAGAGATCCTTGGCGAGTCCTCTGAGGCACGGGTCACTGATCGGTAACCGCGGAGGAGCGCAAAGTTGTTTCACTGCATGGAGGTAATAAGTGGCTGGAGGAGCGATAATGTCCTCTCGCTCTAAATGTTGGCTGACATACATTAGCGAAAGCGTGCGAGTGTGTGTGCGCGCGTGTGTGTGTGTGTGTGTGTGTGTGTGTATTACATTAAGAAACTTAAACTAAGAATCCAAGTGTTTCTGCAGGAGGCTGTAAACCAGGGATTTTTTTTTTATTATTATTATTTATCAAGCAAAGCTGTTCAACTGGAGTCGGGATAAAAATAACAGCATATGGGGCCTTTAGGATTTATTATGTAATATATATTATTACGTTATAAACATTTTTGGTAAACTGTTTTGCATTGGAACGTATGTTTTGAACGTTTAGCCTGGAATATCCGGCGCTGCACTTGTTGCCACACTGAGAAGCCACTTATAGTAGCGCCATGCAGCGCTGATGTACAGCAGCGACAGGCCCCTACTGCAACGGGGCCTCCAAGGTTAAGCACTCTGCAAGGATAGAGAACAGAGTGGTGATTAATAAAACAGGAAGATAACATTTGAAAAGGTTGTTTTAGGGCGTATTCACACCTGCCCTGTTTGGTTCAAACTAAACCAAAAAAGTCCATTTTGCGGACCTTTTGGACTGGTGTGAATACACCCTCAGTCAAAATAGCTTCAGTCTTTTTTCTTTTCTTTCTAATTTTTTTTTTTTTTTTTTTTTACAGCTGCACAAGGTTGCTCCACCATTTATGTCCACTGAAGCACCAACCTAGTTGCATTATTTAAAAACAAAATATGAATTGCAGGTTAGAGTTCATTAAACCAGGGTTTTTAGAATTCTCATTACCTCCTCGAGGCATGAAAACAACTCAATATCGGTTGATGGATGAGAGATAATTAACGCTCTTCAAAAAAGTAGCTATTTTCAAACTATTTAAGGACTCTGTATAAAAGGCTGCTTAAACAATTGGAAGAGACCGGGCTGGGTGAAGCTTCCTCTGCTCAACCATTTCAAACGAGTGCAGCGGCAACGTGCACGCCACCCTGTCACACTCTGCGGTGTGAACAGACTCGCACGCTTAAAATATAAGTGTTTAGCCCAGAATTACGTGACAGCGTCAGCCCTGCAGATTTAAAACCGCTAACCCACATATGCAGATCTCTTCCCACCTTCTCTCTGTCTGTCTCTCCGGAGACGACGGATACAGTGAAATTCCCTGGAACAATCCTGCAGTTGGAACCCTCGGGACAGCGGGAGCATCTTGATCGTGCACCTCGTTACCTGGCATGTGTTCCAGAAGCTGGCATGGTTGGTGTAATAGAGAGTTTCTATATGTGTCATGTGCCGACAGCTGAGCTCTGCCGAGGTGCAGCGTAGCTGCGAGAGTGAAGAGTTGCGCGGCTCTGCGGCGCCGCAACCAGCTGGTGTTCACGACATAGAGAGAACGAAGAAGTTGCCTCACAGTCGGCTTGGATAGAGAGGCAACGGACAGCGTGGTTAAAATGAATAAAATCACAGTTTGGCGATGAGACAGATCCGGGGCAAATTATTCGTCCAAATTAATGAATTAACACTCTTGTTTACCAGCCTGACATATTTTCATCTGGAGGAGTCAGTGCGCCAACTTTTCCCCCTGAGTTGAGCAAATACAGTCGTCGCGACAGAAAAAAAAAAAAAAAAAGTCGAGCAAGCCATCATCCTGGTGACAATGAGTGACAGCGCTCCCCCAGATACCATGGCAACAGAAGGAATTCTCCTCAATAGGGCCCATGACAAATCAGGACCTTGATGCTTTCCAAGAGGCAACAGGAGAGGTGGAGGGTGTGTGTGTGTGTGTGTGTGTGTGTGTGTGTGTGTGTGTGTGTGTGTGTGTGTGTGTGTGTGTGTGTGTGTGTGTGTGTGTGTGTGTGTGTGTGTGTGTGTGAGGGAGAGGGGCGGGGGGGTTATCAAGGACGAGTTCATTCAGATGAGGCCCTCGTTCGCACGCTTCTTGTGAAAAAAAATTAAACTTCTTCCAGAGCTGATTATTGGTAGCGAGAATCAATTTTAAAGGGGCTGCCATCATAAACTATTACCACAAGCTGTTAGTAGTAGTGCAGAGACCACACACACACACACACACACACACACACACACACACACACACATACATATATATAAATAAGAGAGCAAGAGAGAGACATATTGCATCTATATTCTTCGAGCCAGTGACACAGCGTTCACTGTGTGTAGCATGTGCGGCTGTCGCACGGCACTGGTGTTGCTATGCAGCCTGATTTTCCTGCATTCAAAATTCAATTTCAATCACAGTGGGAGAAATAACGTTGGCGGCTGCCCATTGTCGCGGCTGCCCATTGTCGCGGCTGATGAATCGATTGAACGTGTTCTTCCTCCTTGCGCACACAGGATTTTGAGCTTTCTGTGAAGTAACAACTACACACGCAACTAGGCCGAGCTTTGCTACCCATTGTATACTGTGGGTGGCTGAGTCTGACACGAATCAATGGAAATATCATAAAATATAAAATGCATTTGAACAAAAAAGCAGGAAACATCGAGTAGAAAATGTGAAGCCAATGGGATAAATGGGATGGGCGATAACGGGAGTCGGTTGCGCTCTGAGCCACGCTGGGCAAGTTTCCAGCTCCGCTCTGGCATTGCTTTAATTTCCCTTCAAAGCCAGGAGCAGAAGTCTAACAAACCAATTAATTGAAGTATCAGATTAAATCCCTCAAAGCCGGGAGATGATCTCTGCGCAGAGTGTTGCGCCAGCGCCCAAGGCCCATGTTGTCCCCCGTTAATTTCCTAATTGTAAAGTCTCTGTTAAAAGCCAACAAGTCATTAAGGCCCCCCCCACCTCCCCACCTCCTCTTCTCTGTCCGCCGACAGAATGAAATGGCCTCCGCAACATTAATTTATCAGCCGTAATGCATTAATACATTCCGGCTCCTATCTGCTGTGTCCAGAAGGAGCCGTGCCGCCCTCAGAAATGTAAAACATATCTCCGACACAGGCGCACACGGGGCCGTCTGGCCCTCAAGGCCCGGCTCAGACGGCTCCTTTCCAGATTAGCAGCGGCCACTGGGGCCTTGACTCTCCGCTCGGCTCAACTCCGGAGGTTGCAGACAGACAGCAGACCGCACTGCAGACGGTCCGGCCCAGTAATCCCCTCCCCCATCAGGCCTGGACCTTTGGATTATGGAGGTGACATTGTTTGGCGGAGAGTCGGGGTCTCCTCGCACCTCTTTGCAGCTTATAGAACGGGGAGAAAGCCAGGATGAGGGTGGGAGTCTTCTGAAGTGAGAAGGTGGTTGAGGGGATGGTGGTCTGTTGGCAGTTGAATGTCTTCGACCTTGTATGTCTTTGGAGGGCTCAATCCAAACCATTAGCTCTTAGCAAGAGCTTTAAAGGCCATACAGATACTAGGACAACACTGTCACCTAACAGAGGGAAGGTTGTGGGTTCCATTCCAGTTGAGGAGTTTGAATGTTTTCCGTCTGAATGTCCGCCTCTCACTGTGTTAAGTATGCGATAAACTGGTGATCTGTTGAGGGTCGGACAACCCTGACTTTTACATATGCCTTGATACAGAGTAGAAGTGTGGATGGATGGATGAGAAAACTGGCCAGCAAGAGCCTGCGATTTCACAACAGAACATCTTTGACCCTCTGTGACTATTTGCTGTAGTTGAGAAATATTAAGAGGCTTAATCTCTGAGGGGCTGAACTCTTATCAGTTGCATCTGCCCCCAAATGGAGAAGTGCAAGAAGAATGTGCTCTTTTACCTCCCCACCCCCAAAAAAAATACAATAATAAAAAGCATATCTGGCACTCAGGAATGTGTTGAGCAAGAGGGAAAGATCACTGTTGTGTAATAACTCAAGAAACTGAAGAACACCATAATTCATGAGGATCTGACAAATAAACAGTGGTCTCTGTTTTGGTGTCACCTCGTCACCTCACCTTACATCTATCTGCCGACGGCTTCCCAACCCAGCTCACTGGCTCTGCACCAGCTGATAGAAATGCTCCCAATAGACAAATTATCTCCTGTTTTTTCAAACGTTCACTTGAAATCTTTTGCTTACAATGT